>NW_025374919.1:0-5595 GCF_016433145.1 Gracilinanus agilis
AGAGAGAGAGAGCGCACAACAGTAGCAAGAAGCAGGAGGTAGGTGGAATGAAAAACAAAAACCAAAACAAAAGAAAGATGGAGAGTACTGGATCTGGGGTGCTCAGGGGAGATTCTGATCTGGGGCAAGCAAGGAGGAGGAAAAGGTGGAGAAGGACGAGAAGGAGGATAACAGGAAAGCAATGAGAGAGGGGCCAATTGGAGGGTTTGGTGGAAAAGAGCCAGCTCAGCAGGGGGTCCACTGGCAGAAAAAGAACTAGGCTGGGGGGAGAGGCAGAAGGCAGCCAGAGAAGCTGGGCTGGAAGAGGGAAGGAGGGCAGGAGAAAACGGTGGGAAAAGAGTTCTGAGGAGGTCTCAGCAGGGGCAGAGGAGCTGGAAAGCTCAGTTCCGCAGGGGATCTGAAGCTAGACTTGGAGGAGAAAGAGAGAAATAAGCTGGAGAGACTAGGCTTGAGGAGGTAGAAGGAGGAAGAGAGAAGGGAAAGAAGGGAGAGAGATCAGTTGGATGGCAAAGGAGCACAGTGTGGTGGCTCTCAGCAGGGGTCCCCAAAGGAGCTGGCAGAGAAAAATAAAAACTCAGCTCTACAGGGGGTCTGGGAGGAAGGAGGAGTTGGAAGAAGAAGTGGAGAGAGAAGAAGGGAGAATGGGAAGGAGGACAGATGAGGAGTATAAGGGATTAAAGGAAGCAGATGGAGTGGAAGCCTGGTAATGGCTTCCCACCTTTTGCATGGGTGGGAAGAGCAGCCAGCCCAAGTGAGGGGGGAGGTTTCTGCTTACCTTAGTGGTTAAGTTCTGGGATCCTTTCCTAGGTTGCCAATTGAAATGAATAAAAATAAAAACTATTTCTTTCATCTGATTAACTTTAATGAAATAAGAAAAACTGGAGTGTCTCCTTCCCCCCCCCCCTAAATTTTGAATCTAGTTAGAGCCAAAATTCCCTCCTAGGTACTGGGATTGGTCCTTATATAAACCAATCCCCTGCCCGGAAATAAAAGTGTGTGGCCCCTCCCTAGCACAGGACTGGTCCATTCAAAACCAATCCCACACCAGAAAATAGCAGGGAGGGACCCCTCAGCCAGGCTGAGGGATGTAGTTTCCCCAGCCACAATACTTTAAAACCTTCAGGAGGCATAAAATTATAAAAATCAGCAACAATGCACATAAATAAAAATGTATAGTGTTTCTTGTGGTACAAGGAGAAGCCCAATATATATTCTATGAAAGTGGAACATTTTTATTCCCACAAAGGAAGTTTTATCTAGGATTTGAAGGAGACCAGACTTGCTCAGTACAAAGCAAACAAGTAGAGAAATTCGTTTGACCAGAGCAACTCATAACTGGACTCTACCCTAGATGTCATTTATTTCCTTTAGGAAATACTCTATCACAGATCACCTATTCCTTTTCTGAAATTCTGCTCTTCTGGGTGAAGGCATTTCTCTGCCATTGAAGCACTGTTAAACTCCTTTAGTAAATAAGCAGTATTATACTCCTTCATTGAAGAAGCAATTTCCTAAAGTCTAGAATGAATTGTCTGTTCCTTATGGGCCATGAGAGCTTCTGAAGTCATTTGTGATTTTCTTTCTCTCAGGCTTAAGATAGTGATGTAGACCTTCTCCAAGTTTTCAAATAGTACTGTTTTCCTTGCTCTCAACAATATCTCACTTCTTTTCCAATCAATACTGCCTATCTTTCCCCACCTATTTCTCCTTCTCAAGCTAAAGAAGGCAATAAAAATCTTCGTAGGCAACTTCCTGAGATGTTCCACCTTTCCTTGGCTGTAAATGGCTCTAAGGGACAATAAGTCAAATCAGTTTTTCACACAGGAGGGAAATTTTGCTTCTCTCTTGTGAATTCCCATGAGCTGTTGACTCTTGTCAGATCTCTGAGATACCCATGCCCCAAAGCAACTGCTTTTTTGCTTGAATTCTATCAAATAATATCTACCATCAACTTCTCTTTTCTTTATATATTCTCATCTTCTCACCTTCTTTCTTTTCCTGTAGCTTCTAATACATCAAATTAGGCTCTCTTAACGATCAGTGACCATCTACATGTCAGGTGAAAAAAACGAAATCCATACTTCTATGAAGAATAACCATAAACAAATTTCTCATAGCAACCAAACAGTTTTGTAAATTGTAATTTCTCCTCTTTATCATCAAAATCCAAAAAACATCATATGTAAGTGAACTAATAGATAACAATGCCTTGTAGTTACCTCTGCCATTAATTTTGACTTTGAGCTACTTTTCATACAAATCCTCTCCATATTTGCCTAAAGGTTATTTTTATCTAGTGTCTTTAAATATGTTTCATATTTCCTTTGCCACATGAATGGCTTTTATTGCCTCTAAGGTGAAAGAACAAGTATTATAGAAATTTGTAATACATACTCATTTTGAGGATATCTATCCATAAGATAGTTTCTATAGAATACAAATATACATCATTCATGTGTCTTTTTTCCTGAATTCAGGTCTTCTTAGTTTGGCTTCATTTTTTTCCAATGCTCCATTTTTCATTTTGTAATTTATTCAGCATGATCAGGCCTTAAAGGAATGAGAGAGTTGTAGGGCATGGATATCTGGCATGGGTTGGATAGGTTCAGTATGATTTTGGTCAGTAAAGATATACAAAGCCCTAGAGGTACTTTGGATAATTATTTAACAATAGTTTATTTTAAAATGCTTTTGATGGCCAAGTTAGTCTTCCCCTTAGTGATATAACTACAATTATAATATTGTTCATCCTTTAGCTGAACAACAAATAACTACACAGATGCGTGTGAATATGCATATAGGTTAACATGTATCCACAAAAATATACACCATTATCTCTTCCTCTACCCCACTCCAAAATGTAGCATTGCTAAGAAACAGAGAATCTAGCTTCTTGTATACTTCAACTACTAAAAGTAAAGAATTTTTTCACTCAGTAATACTTCTGGGCCTCAGTTTTCTCATTTCTAAAATGAATGGGAAGTTCCCTTAAAGCTCTAAATCACATGATTCATCTTTCTTTTTTTTTTAACTTTTCAGAAAAATTTTCCATGGTAACATAATTCATGTTTTTAATTTACCCTTCACCCGCTCAAACCTCCACCCCCAACTAACACGCATGTCCACTGGTTTTAATAGGTGTGGTCAGTCAAGACTTATTTACATATTATTGATAGTTACATTGGTGTGGTCTTTTTGGGTCTACATCCCCAAACATGTCCTCATCAACTCAAGTGTTCAAGCAGTTGTTTTTCTTCTGTGTTTATGCTCCTGTAGTTTTTCCTCTGAATGTGAGTAGCTTTCTTTTCCATAAATCCATCAGAATTGTCTTGGGTCATTGCATTGCTGCTAGTACAGAAGTCCATTACATTCTATTTTACCACAGTGTATCAGTCTCTGTGTACAATGTTCTTCTGGTTCTGCTCCTTTCACTCTGCATCAATTCCTGGAGGTCTTTCCAGTTCACATGGAATTCCTCCAGTTTATTATTCCTTTGAGCACAATAGTATTCTATCACCAGCACATACCACAATTTGTTCACCAATTCCCCAGTTGAAGGGCATAACCTTGCTTTCCACTTTCTTGCCACTATAAAGAGCTCAGCTATAAATATATTTGTTCAAGTCTGTTTATCTTGAGGTACAATCCCAGAAATGGTATGGCTGGATCAAAGGGCAGGCATTCTTTTATCTCTCTTTAGGCATAGTTCCAAATTGCCATCCAGAATAGTTGGATCAGTTCACAACTCCACCAGCAATGCATTAACGTCCCAATTTTGCCACATCCCCTCCAACACTCATTACTCTCCCCTACTATCATTTTAGCCAATCTGCTAGGTGTGAGGTGGTACCTCAGAGTTGTTTTGATTTGCATTTCCCTAATTATTAGAGATTTAGAATACTTTCTCATATGCTTATTGATAGTTTTGATTTCTTTATCTGAAAATTGCCTATTCATGTCCTTTACTCATTTATCAATTGGGGAATGGCTTGATTTTTTATAAAATTGATTTAGCTCCTTGTATATTTGAGTAATTAGACCTCTGTCAGAATTTTTTATAAAGATTTTTTCCCAATTTGTTTCCCTTCTGATTTTGGTTGCATTGTTTTTGTTTGTACAAAACCTTTTTAATTTAATATAATCAAAATTATTTATTTTACATTTTGTAATTTTTTCTAAATCTTGCTTGGTGTTAAAATCTTTCCTTTCCCAGAGATCTGACAAGTATACTATTCTGTGTTCACCTAATTTACTTACAGTTTCCTTCTTTATATTCAAGTCTTTTGCCCATTCTGAATTTATCTTGGTGTAGGGTGTTAGATATTGATCTAAACCTAATCTTTCCAATATTGTTTTCAAATTTTCCCAGCAGTTTTTGTCAAATAGTGGATTTTTGTCCTAAAAGTTGGGCTCTTTGGGTTTATCATACACTGTTTTGCTGACCTCACTTACCCCAAGTCTATTCCACTGATCTTCCCTTCTATCTCTTAGCCAGTACCATATTGTTTTGATGACTGCTGCTTTATAGTATAGTTTAATATCTGGTACTGCTAGGCCCCCTTCCTTCACATTTTTTTTTCATTATTTCCCTTGATATTCTTGATCTTTTGTTATTCCAAATGAAATTTGTTATAGTTTTTTCTAATTCAGTAAAGAAGTTTTTTGGTAGCTTGATAGGTATGGCGCTAAATAGGTAAATTAATTTGGGTAGAATTATCATTTTTATTATGTTAGCTCGACCTACACATGAGCAATCAATGGCTTTTCAATTGTTTAGATCCTGTTTTATTTGTTTGGAAAGTGTTTTGTAGTTGTTTTCATATAATTGCTGTGTTTGTTTTCGTAGATAGATTCCTAAGTATTTTATATTGTCTAGGGTGATTTTAAATGGTGTTTCTCTTTCTACTTCTTGCTGCTCTAGTGTGTTGGAAATGTATAGAAATGCTGATGATTTATGTGCATTTATTTTGTATCCTGCCACTTTGCTAAAGTTGTTGATTATTTCTACAAGCTTCTTAGTTGATTCTCCAGGATATTTTAAGTATACCATCATATCATCTGCAAAGAGTGATAACTTAGTCTCCTCCTTGCCTATTTTGATACCTTCAATTTCTTTTTCTTCTCTAATTGCAACTGCTAGTGTTTCTAGTACTATGTTGAATAATAGAGGTGATAATGGGCATCCTTGTTTTACTCCTGATCTTATTGGGAAGGCATCTAATTTATCCCCATTGCATATGATGTTTGTTGGTGGTTTTAGGTATATACTATTTATTATTTTTAGGAAAGGTCCTTCTATTCCTGTACTTTCCAGTATTCTCAATAGGAATGGGTGCTATATTTTGTGAAAGGCTTTTTCAGCATCTATTGAGATGATCATGTGATTTTTGTTTGTTAGACTATTGATATGGTCAATTATGTGGATGGTTTTCCTAATGTTGACACAACCTTGCATTCCTGGTATAAATCCCACTTGATCATGCTGGATGATCTTCTTAATTACTTGCTGGAGTCTCTTTGCTAGTATTCTATTTAAGATTTTTGCATCTATGTTCATTAGGGAGATTGGTCTGTAGTTTTCTTTCTCTGTTTTTG
>NW_025374920.1:0-3756 GCF_016433145.1 Gracilinanus agilis
TCTCCTTAATTGTACTTCTTGGCACAAGGGAGAGTTTTAAAGTAGAGCATAACAGAAATTATAGTGAAAATTTAATAAAATAATTAAAACACTTTAAAACTGTAAACTGTGACAAGAAACTTCTCAATATGTAAAATTGGCTATTAGATTCAATATTTCTGCTTCAGTATAATTTGAGGAAAAGAATATTTGGAATTGGCCATACATTACACACGGGACTTTTTCATAGTACTCCTTGGTAGTGGTGAAAGAGACAACGAGATATCTATCCCCGCTTCCCTTTTTTCAATCAAGAGCTGAATCAGAACTAATTTGTGGGAAAATTAGTAAGTACCGAAATGCATATGGTCTAAGCTAACTTTTCTAGGGGTAGAATTATTCTCAGTAAGGACAATAAGAAGCTCATTTTCTTATATTTCTTTGGGAACCAAAAATGCCTTTTATCCTTCAAAACTTCTTGTTGACTTTTTGCCACCATGAGGAAACAGTCTATGTAATTTGAAACCTAGTTGCACATTCCTATGTATTTTTTTCTTCTCATAGTCTTAAGGAAATAAAAGTGAAGCTTAAGACATATGAGGAACATTCAGCCTTATAACCCAATGGCAGAGAATTTTAGAGACATTTCCTAGAAGTTAGTATTATCTACTACTCCTCTTCCCTACAAAATTATATATTTTCATGCAGTTAGGTTTTCTTGAACAGGTCTTGTTTCTCATATACCACCAATATCTTCTTTCTTATTAATAGGAGAAAGACAAGTTCCATTTGCCCAAATTTAGAAACTTTTAATTTGTGGCTACATTAGTGATTTATATGTATATTCACAATAAGCTATGTTTAGATAGATGGCTACTTAGATAAACATATGTATCATATTTATTTAAGTATACAAATTTTTGCATATCTATCTCACTATCTATTATCTCTTTCTAAGATACACATATCTGTGGACATAACAGATACAAGCATACATATATTCATGTATATGTGTGTGAATATTCATTATTTGTTCTTCAATCATTTTTTAGCTATTCCAGAATCTTTTTGACTACCTTTGGGATTTTCTTCGCAAAGATATTGGAGTTTGCAATTTCTTTCCCCAGTTTATTTTACAGATGAGGAATCAAGGCAAATAGTGTTAATTGATTTGCCAGGTTCACACAGCTAGCAATTGTCTGAGGTTAGATTTGAGCTAAGGAAGATGAGTCTTCCTGATTCCAGCCCTGGAGCTTCATCCACCATGCCTAGTGCCCTTACGTGTGTATGCATGTATGTATGTATGTATGTATGTATGTGTATATATATGTATATATACATATATATACACATATATATGTGTGTGTATACACACATGCATATATATACATACATATATATATATCACATAATTTCCTTCATTTCAAGGAGTATCCATATAAATGAAATCATAGATTATTTAACTTGTCAAAGATCAAATTGCTGGAGTCCAAAATTTTAAAATTTAGTTTAAACAGAAACTTAGTTGTAGGTGTGAACAGAAAAGCACAAAAAATATCCCAAATGGTCCCATTTCTTAACCCCCAAACTTGTGTCTTCTCCCTTTGCCATTAAAGAAAGGCATTGGTTAATGGCTTTGCATCTTGTTTGAAGCCATGCTTAGATCAGCTATCAATCACTGACACCTTTCATTATACCTCTTTAAAGTGCAGCTAGCCTGCCACGGTTCCTGCTTCTCCTTCCATTCAGCAATGGGGTTTAATTGTCCCCTTAGAGCCGTTTGCCAGAGCCTTAGCAGGACAGCAAGATTTAATATCCCTATTTTTTTCTTTCTCTTTTTTCTTCCCTCTGTAACAGACATGCACTGGTCCCCCTTCTTGCCCATTTCTGCTGAGCTGGCAATAGAAGATAATTGTGTTTCATTTTTATTTATACCTGCAACCTTGGCTTTATTATCATCTTTTTCCCCCCGGAAAGAAATATAGCATACCTCTGTTCATTCTGCCCAAGTTATTTCCCGTTTGTCAAACTCATGACCCAAGTGAAAATTTCTATACTTGAGAACCACTGGATTATAAGTATGAAGTTGAGGTACACTGACTTATCTTATATCTTTCTGTGTATCCGACTCAAGCATTTATATTACAGAGTTTCTCACAAAGTAGAAAAAAACTGAAAAAGAGGAAAATAGATTCTGAATTTTGCACTGATATTTAGAAATAGCTAAAGTGCATTATTCTTTATGAAGATCAGAATATTAAAAACAATACATTATTGATTTAAATATTAGCATTAATGCCCATCTATTTTTCCACTCCTCTCTTCATTACAAAATTCTTCATTAGTTCTATGTTTCCTGAGTTAAAGTCAGACCCTTCTAGCCTGATAAAGAAGGCCTTCACATTCTTGTTCCCTTATCTTTGCAACCTTATCCAATACTACTCCCCTCTAGCCACTGTTATCATTTAAAATATATGTGTATATATTTACTTATTTCATTAAATATTTCCCAATTACATTTTAAAAATTATTTATTAAAATATTTCACATTTGAAATTATCTCTCTCCCTTTCACTACCCTCCTATGTCTTGAGAAGGGAATCTGTCTAATAAAAATATGCACGTGCTCTTATCTTAGAGCCCTGGATGACTTGTCATCTCTTAGCCTTATGTTATCCTTTTGTCCTGCCTTCATATCTTTGCTTATGCTTTTCTCTATGCTTGGAAATACTGTCTCCTATTTCCTGTCCTCAGCCTTCCTCACTTTCCAACCCCGAATACCTACCCATTCTATAAAACTGAACTCAAACGCCACCTCTTCAGTGAAGTTTTGCCTAAATGAACATTTTTGCCTACAACATCAAAGAACACTTGGTTCGAACCTCGTTGATGCAATTGTCATGCATTGTGATGCATTCTAGTGATGTTTGTCCCTGTTTATTTTTTGAAAATACTCTCATATAAACTTTGACTTGCATTGATCTGCCCACAGTATTTAGTAATGAATTGTTATATTTTGCATGATCTCACAATAGAATTAATTTTTAGATGTTTTCATGTGAAAACCTAGTAGAAATCATAAATATACCTGGATACATACATTGAGTGGAAAACCAGG
The DNA here is from genome assembly GCF_016433145.1 of Gracilinanus agilis. Classification (NCBI taxonomy): domain Eukaryota; kingdom Metazoa; phylum Chordata; class Mammalia; order Didelphimorphia; family Didelphidae; genus Gracilinanus; species Gracilinanus agilis. The sequence continues at coordinate 3,098 of NW_025374920.1, forward strand.
AATTTAAAACTTTTCAGTCAGTTGCACTCATAAAAGTTTGTAATACTGGAGTCACTAAACTTGCTGAACCTGATTCTCCTCAAAGATAAAGAAGCTTTATGAAAATTTTGAATACCATTTGGAAATTGTGTTTTGTTTTGTCCAAAGGACATTAATAAAATGTCACTTCTAGACAGTGCAATTAAATAAGTCTACTTATAACTTGAGTTGAGGAAATTATATTCTGCTGCCTTATTGTAGTAAATTAAAGAATCCAAAACCCCAAAGAAAAGGAATTAAATTCAAAATCGTGTGACCAGGTAGTTATGAATAAGATAGATTTTTAATTAGAATAAGTTCTAGTAATATGGAAAGAGCTTCAGACTGAATGTTTGCAAATGTCAGACCTACTTCCAGTTTGTCCACCAGTTAGTAGCCTCAGTGACTTTGACATATCACATTAATTCTCTGGACTCAGTTTCTTTAGATTCTATATGAGGTGGTTGGACATGATGCTCCCTAATGTAGGGATTCTTTACCTATTGTGTGAAGTCTAGAGATCCCTTTTCAAAAATAATGGTTTTTAAATGTATGAAATATAATGCTGAAGACCGTAAGGGGAAACCAGTTTTTGAAACAATTCTCTCTCTCTCTCTCTCTCTCTCTCTCTCTCTCTCTCT
>NW_025374921.1:0-4142 GCF_016433145.1 Gracilinanus agilis
ATATATATTAAATAATTTTATATACTTGTTCTAAATATATTAAATAGATTTTTATATATTTATCCTAAATACACATGAGATAAATGTTATATACATTATTCCAAATACATATAAACTTTTATATATTGATTTTTTAAAAGATACACGAAATGAATTGTATATATGTTATTCTAAATACATGTGATAAATTTGTATGTATTGTCCTAAATATATATAAAATAAATGTTAATATATTTATATATACTAAATATATGTTGAAGATAAAGAACCAATGAAATAATCATCATCTATTTTGTTTGGCACCCATAACCACTTAGCAGGAATGATGTTTGATAGATAAAATGTTTCAACAATGTCATCTCTACATGAGATTCAAGATGGTAGAATGGCTAGAGAGTGGGCTTTGAAATCAGGAAAGTCCTGGTTTCAAGTTCTGCCTTTAAACAAACTGGTCATAGGACCCCGGCCAACCAAGTCACTTAATCTCTGAGTGCTTTAGGTCAGTACTGTTAATCAAATGTCTTGGATTAAAGTGGAATTGGGAAATATTTAACAAAATGAAAACAGAATAATGTTCATATGTGCATTTCTAGGTCAATATGATTTGGTAGGGATCTTTAGGTATATTTCTGGCAGTACCGTTTTTATCTGAGTTTGACAGCCACTGCTCTGAATAACTCTTTAAAATGTGGGAGGATTGAGAGAAGGAGTTTCCTTATGGAGGAATTCCTACCACTGCTGCTCAGTCCAATCTCTAGAAGTGTGCATCTTCCAAGCTGGGACAACACCTAGGTTACCCTTGGTATTCAACACATCAATTACTATCAGCTTCGAAGAATTGAACCATTCTCTAGAGAGTTGCTGATATTTACTGTAACCACCAAAATCTCTCTTTAGGTTATAGCTGAAATGCTAAACATTTGGAGAGAAGCCAGATAATGACAACAGACATTATGAAGCTGCATCACAGTGAGGGACACCTGCCATGCCAGGTGTTGAGCAGGCACCAAACTCTACGTTCACCAAATGACATGCACTGAGGGTAAGGACTTCTGAGAAACCTGTTTACCAAGGAACAGGTGCAGTACAGGTGAGTAAGGCTGCATGAGACAGCAATTCTGTCTCTTATAGACATCTGCACCCCCTTAATACAATATGTAACAGCAGCTGGTTAAGTCCAGGGGTTGATGAATCAATGGCGCTGAGAATGCCAAACTCATTCCATCTATTTTCTTTTTAATAGAAGGCATTTCTGACCAGTGTGGCTGGGGAGTCCAGTGGGAATCCAAGAAGTGAAAGGTCACCGATTAATTTATAGTAACCAGCCTCAGAAGAGGGGGTAGGGAATGGTGTTCCTGTGTGTGGTGGTGGGGGAAGTTGGAGAGAAAGAGAAAGAGAATGAATATTCCCTCCTCCCCCTTCTCAGTTGAAGCTGCAGGATCAGTCCTTTCCTGGGATCTTTAGGAATTATGAAAAATAAATCATGAGAAATAAAAAAAAAACCCTACAGAGTAAAAAAGAATAAAATTATCTAACACCTCAGCTGCACATCATTATAGAAAACTGTGGGCTTTTTATACACATTACAGTAAGGCAGACATCCCCACTAACAGACTCAGTACGTCGGATCAGTAATTGTTTTCATACACTTTAATTAGAAAAACTCAGATGGCTATGAATAATAATGGAAAAGAGAGACTTTTGCACTTGAAAGGTTGAAGTCAATCAAGTGTGAATGACGGCAAAAAAAGAAAAAAAAAGAGACACCAATTCATCAGCCCTCTGTTGTCTCGTGGAGTCTTTAATCATAATTCCTGATTGGGATTCAAGAAGGCAGTAAGCAGAAGTCCTTTGTCTGCCTTCACCTTCCGTCAATTAACTCTCCCCGAAATATAATCATCAACCTCATATGCTCTTCTGCATCTTAATCGGGGGCTCCAAACCAATAAGTCTTGCCCTATATGTGTTTAAGTAATTACCTTTATCTACCTGCAACTTCATATATGCAGTATTCCCTTCCTTCCCTGCCCCTGGAAAAAATGGTTTGGTATATGAGACTGTAACAGGCAGGAAATTCTCAGGGGGCCATAGGAAAGATGCCTAAGGGAAGGGAAGAGGAGACTACATTTGTGTATGCCTCAGAGCAAAGAGATGGTGGACAAAGATGACTCTAGAAACCTGTTTGTGGGGGGCCAATCCCATTTTCAAAGGCACAAATGTTGTACCACTTGTTCACATTTCTTCCCCCTCTGCCAATTTACTCTAGATTCCTTAAGTCAGAAACCTTACTCTTGATTCTTTGTTCATAGAAGCTCTGCTCTGATTTCTCTGAAATAATCCTACTTAAAAATATTTCCCAAAAGAACATCTCTTTTTTTCTGAAAGAAATCAAGAAAAGCGGCCAATGAAGGTTTTTACTAACATTGTCTCCCTACTCATATTTAAGGCATGCTTAACCGATCATCTATGAGTAAAGACTTGTCTGGTGCAGCAACAGTTTGCAAAAGAGGCAGCCAAAGTAGTGAGAGAATAATTCAGGGCCCAGATTTTGACAGTCTTTTTCCACTAGAGGACTGGGATATACTTATGAAAATACATGGCATGGTTACCTAGGGCTTCTTTGAGTTTGCTTCTGGTGTAAAACCTCAATTAACCAATCCCATATTAAATGGAACACTCAAATAACTACAATTACTTTTCAGCCTTCCCTTGGAGAAGTGATAATACAAAGCTGATATCAGGGATGAATTTTAAGAATAACTTCCAAGAAGATATTACTGTATCTCTACTTTTGACACCTACTATGTTGTGTGACAGCACTAAGGGCCATAATCAGGCCCCTAAGTCACTGTAAAAGTCACAAAGACACATTCAGATATTTTCCTCATAGATCACTAAATGCAGAAATAGGGGACCTTGAAATTTTTGAAAAGTTTTTAACAAGGGCTGACCCAGTGGGGTTTTCTAGTAAAGTGGCAATTAAGCAGGATATTCATTAATGAGCTACCATTCCCTAAGCCTTTTGGTGAAATGGGGGTTTCACATTAGTAAGCGGTAGATTTGGAAGGAAGGAATGTATAATGTGAATCTTTTGGGAAAGCCTACTATTGCCTCAATAACCAGAAGAATGAACCCAAATGCTTTTTTATATAGCGCGCGCACACGACAGGATTAGGGTGAAAAACTGAACACATCAAAATCCTGTTGCCTTACCAACAACCAGGCATTTTTAGCTGGTAAGTGACAAAACAGCAGCTGATGCTCTAATATTTTGTGATGAAATAAGAAAGTGATTCCAGAATATGGGAATAGCACAACTCCACAGCTGCTTTTGGACTGATTTAATATTACTTGACAGGATTCAAACTTTTGATCACTCCAAATCAACCCTCTACCACCATCAATCAGCATCTCCAACCATATCATCCTTTCATTACTGAATTCAGCAAGTATGTACCGAGCAGTTAACAAGTACGTGGTGCTTTGCTAGGTATTGTAGGGGATACAAAGAATAAGACAGGATGTTGATGGTTTTAAGGACCTTCTATTCTATTAGGGGAGAGGACAGTCACATAAATAATGCAAGGCAGTACATAGTAAGTGTTGGAAGAGGTAAAAACAAATGCGAGGCTGAGGAAGGAGACATTTTCAGCTCAGGGGAAGGGAAAATAGTCAGGGATGGTTTTTGGTATTTTACCAGCCCTTCAGAAACCAGTAGGCTTGAGATAGAGATCGAAGGAGGATTTCAGGTAGAGGAAAATGAATGGGCAAAAAAAGAAGTGGAAGCCATGTTTAGGGAAATTGAGTAGATCAAATTGGCTCAAATGTAGGTTAACAATGGTAGACTGAGATGGAAAGGTAGATTGAAGTCACACTGTACAAGCCCCTTGAGTGTCAGGCTGAGGAATATGGACAAGGTAGATAAGGGAGCATAGATGTTTTTTGAGCAGAGAAAAGACAAGATCTGAACTATATGTTAGTAAGATGAGATTACTCTGCTAGCAAGGTAAAAGATAAAAAACTTGGAAACATTGGAGGATGAGGGGACACGATCCCTGTCACAGTCACATGTCACCCAACAGTAGTTCATTCTCATTCATTCTCATTCTCTCTCTCTCTCTCTCTCTCTCTCTCTCTCTCTC
>NW_025374922.1:0-8767 GCF_016433145.1 Gracilinanus agilis
GAGAGACTATTACATGTCAAGTGCTTTTATAATGGTTATCTTATTTGATCCTTATAATAGCCCTGGGAAGCAAGTGCTATGATTATACCCATTTTTATTTTTTTTACAGATAAGAAAACTGCAACAAGACAGAAGTAAAGTGATCTGCCCAGGGTCATGAAACTAGTAAGTATCTGAGGTTGAATTTGAACTCAGATCTTCCTGACTCCAGATACAGTGCTCTACTCACTGCACCACTTAGTTGCTGGTTATCCTAGGCTTGTAATTCCTCTTTGGAAAATTAGTCATTAACAAGTGATCCCTTATCTACTGGGGAAGAATCTAAGTTTTACATATCTGGGTCACTTTCCTATGTGTATATGTATACATACACACACATATGTAATATCAGATTTTTTTCCATAAGACACAATTCATATAAATAGTTTATCCTTTTGACATGTTATAATTATTCCTTTAACAAGGATTTAGGTGTGCATAAGCTTTTATGACCATTTGAGGATAATCAAAATACAATGAAAAGAGGTTCATGTCAGGGAAAACTATTAGAACCATGTAAAAGGGAAAAAGGGTCCTTGAGGCTCCCTCCACCTCCATCTCATCCTCTATTTCCCTCCCTACTGGAGGTCTTTCTAGGAGTGTCTAGATCAGTGATTCCCAAAGTGGGCACCACCGCCCCCTGGTGGGTGCTGCAGCAATCCAGGGGGAGGCGGTGATGGCCACAGGTGCATTTCTCTTTCCTATTAATTGCTATTAAAATTTTAAAAAATTAATTTCCAGGGGGCTAAGTCATGTTTTTTTCTGGAAAGGGGGCGGTAGGCCAAAAAAGTTTGGGAACCCCTGGGCTAGACGGACCCTGATCAGGCATATTGAAATGAAAAGCAAAAATGCTTTTTCTAGCATGGATAGAACCAAATGAGCTCTGAGATCCTTCCAGGCTCTGAAGCTCTGATTCTGTAACTGATGAGTGGAACCTTCATGGAGTTTACATAGTTTACATAGCTGCTTCCGGGCCCCTCTGGGCAGGCAGCAACCCCAGGCTTTTTCATCATGCTCCTGAGAGTGACAGCTTCCTCTGTAGAGGTCTTTTTAGCCATGTCTCATTCAAACTTTTGCCTTTTTTCCTCTTTATTTCTAAATTTTGTAGAGAGAATCAGTATTGCAGGAAACAGTACAGGTTAAGAGTCAAAATCTCAATCATCTGGATTAAGAGTCAGAACTCACAGATTGGAATTTCAGCCCTGCTACTTTCTGACTCTAAGATCCTGGGCAAGTCACTTCACTGTTATATGCCTCAGTTTCCTCAACTGTAAAAAGGGAACTGCCTCCCTGGGTTACTGTGAGGATCATATGAGAAATTTGCAAAGGGCGCTGCAAACCTTACCATGCTCTACAAATACTATTAGCTCTATGCCCAGGGCTTCTAATTATACTGTATCCTTTATAGAAGGAAGTCACATAAAGTATCATTATCTCTAGGTAAAAAAGGGGATATACTGACATAAATACACCCACACAGCCCTTAGGATTAGAGATTTAAAATTGAAAGGAACCTCAGAGGATATGTAGTCCAAACTACTTATTTTACAAATGAGGAAACAGAGTCCAAGTGGGGTCAAGGTGACTTGGTCAAGCTTAGGTTAGTGTCTGAGGCTAGATTCAAATTCAGATCTTCTTGACTCAGGGTCAAGAATTCTATCTACTGCTCCATCTCATTTGCCCTAGACATATATATATATATATATGCATATATATATATATACACACACACATATTTATTTCTTTATTTGTTTATTTATATAACGTATGCAAAGAGCGTACATATATCTATGCCCCAGTATAGTTATATGCAAAGTGCCTATGTATAAAGAGATAGAGAGATGAGATCAGACAGACGGACGGATGGACGGATGGATGGATGGACGGATGGTTGGATGGATAGATAGGTGGATGGATGGATGGATAGATGGATGGATGGATGGATGGATGGATGGATGGATGGATGGACGGATGGTTGGATGGATAGATAGGTAGATTGATGGATAGATAGATGGAGAGATGGATGGATGGATAAATGGATAGATCGATAATAGATAGATAGATAATAGATAGATGGATGAATAGATAGGTGGATGGATGGTTGGATGGATAGATGGTTGGATGGATAGATAGGTGGATGGATGGATGGATGGATGGATGGATAGTTGGTGAATAGAGAAGTAGATAGATGGATGGATAGATGATGGATGGATGGATGGATGGATAGTAATAGATAGATAGGATAGACAGAAAGAGAGAGAGAAAGGGAGAAGGAGAGGGAGATAGGGAGATATAGATAGAAAGATACAAACTTTAAAACTATATACACATATGTATGAATTATGTATATGCAAAGTTCTTTCATAAATGTAGACATACAATGTTCACATATGTGTATATATTATGTCTACATATATACACATTTTGTTGTCATTGTTTAGTCACTTTTCATTTGTGTCTGACTCTTCATTCAACTCCCTTTTGGGGGATCTTCTCGGCAAAGTTTCTAGAATGGCTTGCCATTTCCTTCTCCAGATCCTTCTACAGATGAGATAGTGAGGCAGAGTTAAATGCCTTGCCCACGGTCAGTATCTGAAGCCAGATTTGAATTCCGTGTTCACACATACACATATGATCTAATTTAGTCCCCTCACCAACCTCTCCTTGTTCGTATAGCTAAGGCAGCTGACTCGGAGAGTTGAGGGGGTTTGCACTGATTCCACAGGTTGGACCCTTTTCTCTGACTGCCTGCCAGTGTGTCACTGGCTCCATCTCCAAAGACGCTTGAGGATAATGACGTTTTCCGTCTCAGAGAGGGTGGAGCGTTCTAATCTGGTCTCAGGAGGGCCTCAGGTTTCCTTGAGTCTGCCTGTTTGGTTCCTGCTCTTGGAATTAGTGGGGCTTAGCCAGGGATGAGTCAAGGTCGGCTGACTGGGTGTGCGCTAGGTCTAACTCCCACTCAAGCTGGTTCTGAAGAAGCCCTGGCAATGGCCGGGACTGTGTTCTCCTGATGGTCCTTCCATCATTCTCCTTGGGTGGCTACTGATGGTACCTTGGTCTTAACATCTCTGGAACTGGATTTTCTTATCTTTGAAGGGGAGTTGGACTAATTGGCTTCTGATGCTCTTTCTGGATCTAGATCTATGATCTTATTGTGTTACAACTTGGCAATTATGGATTTGAAATGAAAAGAAGGAAATCGGGAATAACCATTGGGAATAGATGGAAAGAAGTACAAGAGAGGGCTTCGTGGGGGGCAGAATTTTCTCTAAACATTCTTAGTGCCCTTTCCCTCTTCAAGAAAAATAATGTATATATAAAAATATAAATATGTACACACATATATGCATATATACAATGTATATGTGCATATGCTATGTATATACATGTATATGTGTATAAACATACATGCACACACATCTCCAGAAAAGTCAAAAGAATCTGGATTCATCCTTGCTAGACTGTGGGTCCCCGGCCCTATTAGGGAGGCCCAGGGGAGAATAGCTCAGCTGTTGTTCTTTGCACAAATTAATAATAATAATAATACCTTGATTGGGCAAGTGTAAAAGGATGTCGCATTTGAACATCTGGATGGCCTTGCACAATTTGACCTGCTTCTCTATTTTATAGATGTATTTATGTGCCTGGTGGCTCAGTCCTCTGCTGCCCTGCTGACAAGGCAGTCCAGGCTAATGAGATCCAGCCAACTCTCCCATTAAACCCCGGCGGCATGATACAATGCTCCAGTATCACCCCCAGGTCCCTCAGCAGTCAGAGTGTGGGCAGCACATGGGTCAGGTTAGTGACAGTCATGCAACCACCATTTATTTGACACCTACTGTGTACAGAGTGTCATTGTTGGCCCCCAAACAGAGATAACATTTAGATTGGACACTATCCCAGTTTCTTGGGCCTGGAGGTAGTGACCCAAACTCTGAATGATTATAATAACCCAGCGATCCAAAATAATCCAATCTAATCCAACAACATATTATGAAAATCCTACTGCATAAAAGGCACTATCCTAGGTGCTAGGGATCCAGAACAAAAAAGTCCCTCCCCTCAGAAAGTTTCCATTCTCCTTTTTTTTTTTTAATTTTATGGATATCTTTTCTTTTTGTATCATATCCTATTAAAATATTTATTTTGATTTTAATTTTTCCCTTTTTCTTTAATAATCTGAGAAATAATTTCTTTAATAATAATATTAAATTAATAATTTAATAATTGAGCATATAGTTAGAGGACTGGAAGAAGACTGTGGGGTTAGAAAGACAATCTTTATTTTTATTAATTTGAAAAGCATCAGCATACAGGAACATTTCCCTCTTTGAAGAACAGAAAAGAGCACTGAATATGAAATTATATCGCTTTCATATATACATACATATATGTATGCATTACCAGATTGCAATTTCAGCTCTGCTTCTTTCTGACTCTTAAACCTTGGGCAAGTTGCTTCATTGCTATCTGCCTCAGTTTCCTTATTTATAAAAAGAGACCTGCCTCCCGGAGTTACTGTGAGGAGCATATGAGAAATTACATCAGAGGTCATCTAATCCAATTCCCTCATTTCATAGATGAGGAAACCCAGATCCAGAGGTGTTAAGTAATGTGTCCAAGGTGACACAGCCAAGCATCAGAATCAGAATTTGAACTCAAGTCATCCATTGATCCCTCTTAATTTGCCCTTTCTCAACTAAAGGATTCATCTAGTCTATCTAAGCTATCTCAATAGTCTGTGTCATTTTATAGATGGAGGAATTGAGACTCAAAGAAAGGAAGCATGGTGAGAGGCAAAACTGGAACCCAAGTTTTCTCACTCTTACCTCATGATACCACAATGCCTTTCCAGGATGCTTGCATTTGATGCCCACCCATTTCCCACTTTGTCCCTTTCCTCCTCCTTCCACATTTACCCACTCTCCAGGCAAGTGATCACTGTCCTTAAAAGGTCTCCATTGTCTAGGAGGAAGCCTATTAGCTGGATTCCCATATGCAGGCTTGTTCTCACAGGACAATATCCCCATTGTATCGATCTTTCTCTCTCATCCACCCACCATCAAAAAGGCCCCTGTTCTAAATTGTGGTATATGATGGTGATGGAATGCTATTGTGCTTTAAGGAATGATGAACTGGAGGAATTCCATGTGAACTGGAAGAATCTCCATGAACTGATGCAGAGTGAAATTAGCAGAGCCAGGAGAACATTGTACACAGAAAGTAAAACATTGTGGAATGATCCTATGTAATGGCTTTGCTACTAGTAGCAATGCAATGATCTAGGATAATTCTGAGGGACTTATGAGAAAGAACGCTACCCACATCCAGAGAAAGAACTGTGGGAGCAGAAACACAGAAGAAAAACATATGACTTATCACTTGTTTATATGATATGACTTGGGGTTTTGGCTTTAAAAGATTGCTCTATCACAAAAATGAATAATATGAAAATAGGTATCAAGAGATAACATTTGTATAACCCAGTGGAATTGCTTGTTGGCTCCAGGAGTGGGGAGAGAAAGAAAATGAATCATGTAAACATGGAAAAATATTTTTAAAACATTTTTTAAAGGTCCCTGTTCTGAATCCCTTGCTCTCTGATCCAAGGCCCTTTCCACTCCTCAATTCTGCCCCCCTTCTCCCTTCCTAACTAATCTGATCATTCATTAGTGCGCTGATTTATTAGTAAGTGTTATATGCTATCCTTCCCAGGAAGTAGAGCTACATATTTAACTGGGCACTTCTGTACTAATATGTTAACACATGCTAATATTTTTCAAAGTACATTCTAAATTTTTTGTTATTCTGAACATGACAAACACCAACAAATTTTGAGCCCAAACCACATATCTCCATGATATCCTGTTTGTTTTTATAAATATCGACTACATTTAACATTAGTTCTAGAGATATACAATTGGTCTGCATTTCCCTCTGAACCTCCTTCTATTCTGTTGCCAGCAATTTTCTTTAATGCTTCACCAATGGTTTTGCCATTCTTTTCTTTTTTCTTTTCTTTTTTTTGCAACATTCTCATTATTCCCCCCCACACACACTTCCAGATAAAAGAACATTCTCTTATAACCAATACGCATAGTAAGTTAAAACAAATCCATATATTGACCATGTCCAAAGATGTGTGCTTCATTCTTCTAGATTAGTGACTATGTTAACCTTTCTAAGAAACATTTATTTATTAACCTGAGACATTCTAGAGAAGTAACATCTTACCATGGCTCAGGTTTCTGATATTGCTGCAAGATATACTTTGAGCCAGAGCGGACCATTCAGTATTTTAAAAACAATTCCCTTAGCTAGATCCCTATTTCATCCATACTTGATCCATTTCATACATTCTTGACCACACAGAACACATTCCCATTCACGATATGGTCTCAACCTCTAGGAACCGACATTTTGATGTAGAAGGAGCCTAATTTTCCTCTTCTATGTGGTAAGAAACTCAAGTTCCTCTGCCTCAGAAAGAAGTAAAATCTTTGAGCCTTGGATTCCCCTTTCTCCTTCATTTCTCCCCTTCACTTATGCTTAATGGGTGAGAGAGATAATATTCCAGTGGATATCCGTTTATAAAGGGAAGAAGATCCCAAGGAAAGAAAAGGAAGTCAAATTGGAAAATTAGAAGGAAATGAGTAAAAAAGTAAGATGGAAAATTAGGAGGAAAGAAGAGTAAAAAGTAAGATGGAGAATGCAAAGCTGGAAGATTCTCTCTCTCCTTTCTATGTGGACTTTTTTGGGGGGGGAAGGCAGAACTGTGATTTTATTGGTAAAGGGGATTTCCAGTGACAAGCTCCTTTGACCAATGGCAATCTACAATAGCTCCACAACTTTTCCTCTTGCAGAATTCCCTGGGGCCACTGAGGAGGTAAATGACTTGCCCAGGGTCCCAGGGTCAATATATATCATTGGCCTAAGTCTTACTGACTCAGCGGTAGAATGTCTCTCCACTATGCCAACTGCCTCTCATGGTCTTAAAAGGGTAGTGATGGAAAGATTCTAAGGAACAAAGTTGCATCAATCCATTTGGGAAATAGCTCTTCCAAATGGAATTTATTGTTCTTTTCCAGAAATAGGGAAAAAGGCTACCAATGGCAGGATTTTTGCAAATGGTCCCATGACCACTTCATCTGGGAAAATGTCTGAGCATCATTTCCTCAGCTGTTCTAGCACAATACTGAACTAATAGGCAGGAGGCCAGTTTCTAATCCAGTCTGCCACTTATTATTAGCTGCGTAATTTGATTTTTCTGAGCCTGTTTCCTCATCAGAGAAATGGGGATAGTAATTCTTGCCTATCTGAGGATCCTATGAGATGTAAACCGTACAGGCATGGTATAATAACTATTGGGAACATTGACCTATCTGAGGAGCAGGATATAGCTTACAGATTTCTAATCTCAATCATTTCAAAACTAAGCAGCATAGAGCGGTAGGAAGATCCCAGAATCTGGAATCAGAGATGTCAGTTCAATTCCTGGCTCAGTTGCTTATCACTTGTGTGCTTTGGGGCAAAATATTTTATCTTTTTAGGCCTCAACTTCTCTCATTTGAAAAGTGAAGGATGATTTGACTAAATAATTTCTTTTAAAAATAGATTTTATTGATATCTCTTGTTTTTTTTTTAAACCCTTGTACTTCGGTGTATTGTCTCATAGGTGGAAGATTGGTAAGGGTGGGCAATGGGGGTCAAGTGACTTGCCCAGGGTCACACAGCTGGGAAGTGGCTGAGGCCAGGTTTGAACCTAGGACCTCCTGTCTCTAGGCCTGACTCTCACTTCACTGAGCTACCCAGCTGCCCCGTATCTCTTGTTTTTAAATCATTTATATTTTCCTCTTTATTCCTCACCTTTTGTTGTTCAAGTGTCCAACTCATTGTGACCTCATTTGGGGTTTCTTCTTACAAAGATACTGGACTGGTTGGCCATTTTCTTCCCCAGCTCAATTTACAGGTGAAGAACCTGAGGCAAACAGGGTTAAGTGACTTACCGAAGGTCACACAGCTATTAAGTGTTGAAGGTCAGATTAGAGCCAAAGAAGATACATCATCCTGACTCCAGGCTCAGTACTCTATCCACTGACTCACTTAGCTGTAACCCACTCCTATGATAAAGAATTAAAAAAAAAGAAAAATTAATTAGTAATCAACTTGTTGAAAAAGACTGACATTATGCACACAGTTCAATCAATCAATAAACAATTATGAAGTGCCTACTATATGCCAGGCAATGTTCTAAGCTCTGGGGATACAAAGAAGAGGCAGAAGACAGTCCCTGACTTCAAAGAGCTTATAGTCTAAAGAGAGAGGGAGACATAAATAAATATGTGCAAAGAAAGCTATATACAGGACCAATAGGAAATAATTAACAGAGCGAAAGCTGCACTTATGTAAAAAAAGCATAGGAAGTCATTTTCTCACATCTCTCCTTTGAGGCCAAGTTGGCTCATTATAGTTTTGCAACATCGTTTTGGAAAGGAAAGAACTACCACAAAGTCATTGAAATGAAGGAGGAAGAAAAGGAGGAGTATGGGGGGGGGAGGAGGAGAAGAAAGAGAAGAAGGAGAAGGAGGAGGAGGAGAAGGAGGAGGGAAAGGAGGAAGAGGAAGGGGAAGAAGAGGAAAAGAGAAGGAAGAGAATGAAGAGGGGAAGGAGGAGCAGGAGGAAAAGAAGGAGGATGAGGAGGAAAAGGAGGAGGAGGAGAAGGAGAAGG
>NW_025374923.1:0-1092 GCF_016433145.1 Gracilinanus agilis
CATATATGTATATGTATATGTATATATATATATATACTGAGAGCCCCTCAGAGAAATAAGGGTCTCTATCAGGGTCCATCAAGTCAATGCAGACAGCAGAGCCTTACATTGATCCCTGTTGTCTGAAAATCAGGCCACAGGATGGATGGACACCCAATCAGACCCCTCTGTGTAATTCTCTTCTGATTAACACTTTTTATTATTAAAATTATTATAATCTATATTTTTAGGATATCCTCAAGTTTTATAGTATAGATATGAAATAATTTTATAGAGATCCATTTATAGAACTCCCATTATAGAATTCCCCTTAATGCTCTATAACAGTGGTTCCCAAACTTTTTTGGCCTACCACCCCCTTTCCAGAAAAAAATATTACTTAGAGACCCCTGGAAATTATGAAACTATTTGTTGAACTCAGAATAGAATGTAATACAAAAAAAGTGTGACCATTACCACTTTCCTGGATCACTGCAGCACCCACCAGGGGGTGGTAATGCCCACTTTGGGAATCACTGCTCTATAATAAACCAGCATTTAATGAGTTAATAGTTCATACAGTTGAAGCTGCTTTAATCTTTTTCTCTCTCTCTCTGCCTCCAGAGTAGGAAGGACACAACATGGCAAAATTAAAACAATATACTATAACTTTTTCTCATGCCGAATTTAACCCCATGAACTCAAATGTTGAAGGTTCTTTTTATAAAAATAAAACTTAGATAAAGTAGAATTCTGGTAGCCTTAAAGAATGCTTAGGCTAAATATAATCTATATTTTAGAAATAGGTTTTGTGTGCCAATTCTCATATAGCTAGTATAACCTTGAGTTCTTCTATGTTTGGGGTTTGAAATATAAATTTTCCCAGCATTTGTGTGACTGTGAGAGAAAAGTATAAAAATTAAAGATTCACAGAAAGTTCTCAGAACAGCTTCCGGAAATTCACTGTATCTCTGACTCTCTTCTTTCTCGGCTAAACCATCACACCTCTCAGGATAACTGGAACTGCTGGCTGGCTTTCAGCATATTTATATGTGTGTGTGTGTGTGTGTGTGTGTGTGTGTGTGTGTGTGTGTGTGTATACATATATATATA
>NW_025374924.1:0-5775 GCF_016433145.1 Gracilinanus agilis
GAGAGAGAGAGAGAGAGAGAGAGAGAGAGAGAAGAGTTAGAGAGAGAGAGAGTAGAGAGTCAGTTTGTCTTTGGAGAGGAAGAACCTCTATTTTAGAGTGACCTGCCCTGGAAGAGGCATCCACTGGCTCCAGACCAAAGAGGGAGACAGGACCAAGTCACCCTTATTGAAACTAAGTGAACGATCGCCCCTCCCTTCCCCACCTCTCTCTGGCCTGGGCATGTCTCGGCGAAAGCAACGGAAACCCCAACAGTTAATCTCGGACTGCGACGGTTCCACCGCTTCTGAGAACGGTGGGTGTCCCAGGGAGGGATGAGAAATGGGACCAAGCCCAGGAAAGCAGGGTCATAATTGGGGGAGAGCACCCTGGGAGGTGGGCAGAGGTTGACATCCAGAAACAAGGTAGGAGAAACCTGATCATTTATGATATTATACAGAAGTCAAGAAACAGGGCTTGTGGGCATCTTGGGGGAACTTGGGTTGGGGAGTAGGCCCCCTCAGCTTTCCTTGGGATTGTTTCTCTTTTGTTTTCCTGTTGTTTGTCTCTTGATGAAAATGGAGTTTCCAAACTGGCTTGTTCTCCCCCACCCAAAGAGTTTCTCTTCATGTCCCCTGTGCTGGCTGGTCTTTGTGCCGTTGCTAAGTAACGTCCTCAGACCTGAAGACTGTCTCTTAGGGGTGGGATTTTCCCCCCTTTTCTTTCTGGGGAGTTGGGTTGCAGGAGAATGAGTTGGATAAAAACGTGCGTTTTCCCCTGAGAGGGAGGAGAAAAAAAGTTTCTCATTGTTAAGTTGAGAGAGAAGAGATCTGAAGAACTCCCCCAAGGGAGAGAGCCTATCTGTGACAGTGGGAATCAGACCTGGCTTTCGGTGTGTATCTGTGTCACTTGGGGTAGATGTTAGAGGGGGTCAGCCAGTGTGAGTGGCTTGGGCTTGTGCAACAAGGGCTTTTTCAGAGGAGATTGGGTGGTAAAAGTGTGGAAGTTTGCTTAGGTAGTTTATGATGATGTGAATATGGGATATAGATATATTATCATATTATCCACTATTATTTTTTTTTAACTTTGACTTATGGAGATCTTTTCTTTAAAAGAATTAAATGCTCTTGATTTTGCATCTTTTATTTCTTCTCCCAACACTCCTATGGACAGGAGCAACTATTAGCATTTCCACTTTACAAACAGAGAATGAAAATCAACAAATATTTGTTAAGGGCCTACATGTTCAAGGCATTATACTTATTGCAAGGGAGATTATATTGCTCAAAGTCATACAATAAGTCAATATTATAGCTAGAATGAGGATGCTTGCTTTCCTAACTTCTCTTCCCCAATGTTCACTACATCAAAATTCACTAAACTATTCAGTGGGAAGGAATGATATTTAGCACACAAGGTCTCTATGATGGCATACCTTCATTCTTGAAAGAATCTGGGTGTGTAGGCCCAAAGGTCATTTATAGAGCAGGTCAGCTGGGGCAACCATCATGGCACACTAGTAGGACTTCCCCTAATATAAGAGGGAAATTAATCAAGGACAGAACTCAGAAACTCTTTGGTGAGTTTTGCTTTAAGTTATAGAATGGATTCCATGAAAAACAGGAGACCTGGGTAACCTATTTAACAAAGAAGGGGTTCTGAAAAACCGTGGTATTCTTCACAGGTTAAAAACTCTCTTCCCCTCCATTCTAGGAAAAAAGACCCAAGGGCCACAGATCAGTTCATCATGGGTTTCTGACTGTGGAACAGCCTTCCTTGGCAGACAGATTGCGGTTTGAGTGAACTGCATTTTCTCAGACTCTTACGGAAGGCCCAGTTCAGATGTTCCAAAATTTCCTAGAATCCTGCTGTGTCCGTATTTAGTAGGAGAGTGGTTATGGCTTCCTACCAATCCTACGCCAAATTAGTCCTCCATAGTGCTGCTTCGAGGCAGGGTGTTTTTTCCTCATGCTCTACAGGAGATCTCCCTGGGAGGATAGGAATCATTTCACAGCCCAGCTCCCCTGCTGGTTCAATCGTGGAGTGATGCTGAACCCCTGGAGTCAACCATAGCCCTCTTTCTCTGTTCTCTTATGCCTACTAACGAACCCCGAGAACCAAGCAGCTAAAGGAAAAGCCACTATTATCAAAGCAAGTCAGAAAGAAGTCTCCAATGGCCACCCAGCATGGAACTTTTAGCTCTTTCTGGTCATTTCATTTGGCACACTTTGGGTATTGAGGATGTGTAGATGATGTCACATAAATCATCACCACTAGAAATAATCTAAGGTATGAAATGGAAAATAATTCCATTTGTAGTGTTGTCTTTGATTAAGAAAAGACCAGAAATATAAAGGCTGACTAAAGAGCAGAGAAGGGATTTCAGTCTCTTTGAGGAGAGTTGTCACCCAATTCCTTGGGTTTTCCTAAGTGCTTTCTCTTCTGATTAACTTTAACATGGACAAGCTGGCACAGAGGGTCTAGAGTCAGGAAGATCTGAGATCAAATTTAACTGCAGACACTAGTTGTGTGACCCTGGGCAAGTCACTCTCTGCTTGCCTTAGTTTCCTCATTAGTAAAATGGTGGTGCTCTTGCTTACAGGGTTAATGTGAGGATCAAATGAGATAAAACTCATAAAGTGCTTAGAACAGTGCCTACTACATTGTAAGCACTATGTAAATGCTAACTATTATTATTATTATTATTATTAATATATTCCTTTAAAGTTTGCAATGGGTCTTTCCTATATTTTATTGTGGATCCCACTTTCCAAACAGATTTGAACAAGGGGTCATGCGCAGCTTGCACAAAGAAGATCAGGCAGTTTTCCATGTTGCCAGGACACTAGATCAAGTTCCCCAGAGTTCTGGTCTCTTGTTGCTTATTTCTTTTCCTCTCCACCATGAGAAAAGTTCTGAGTTCTTGTTACTCTATGGAACACTGGGCAAGTGTCTGGTTGTCCTTTGGAGCACATCAACCCTACACACAGATATTACTCAGGAGGCTCCAGCTCCCTCTGAAAGAATACAAATGGTCCTTTGCCCTACAATAATGCTTCATAAATTTTCCTGGGTCCTGACTAAATTTGGTAGATGCCTTTAGATTTCATAACATTTTCATCCAGATTTAGTTTACTGTCTGCACAAATTCTGTTCTGACTATTCATAACATTAAGCAATATGGCCAGACAGAAACAGGAGAACATCTAAATTCCTGGCTTAGGCAGGCCAGATAAAATTTGGGAGAAAACCAGATCTTTGCCATAACATGCAAAGTTGCATGGTGAAATGGGAAGAACAATGAACTGGGATCGATCACAAGATAACAGTGTGACCTTGGAAGAATAACTTTCCTTCTCTGGCTCATAATTTCTTTCTGTAAAATAAGGAATCAGACTGAATGATCTCTAAAGTCATTTATAACTAAATATATATTTTAACTGTTAATATAGGATAGCTATGTGGCGCTACTTTATCTTTAACTCCATGAGTTCAAATTTGGCCTCAGATACTACTTAATTGTCTGACTCTGGGCAAGTCACTTAACTCCAGTTACCTAGCCCTTAAAATTCTTCTGTCTTCAAACCAATATTTAGTATTGATTCTAAGACAGGAGGTAAGGGTTAAAAAAACCTAAGCTATTAAAGTTTAAAATAGCACTGAGATTTTTTAAGATTCCTTGTATATATAATAAACATATGTTGTTCTTAATTGGTAACATTTATAGAGTGCTTCATGTTTTGCAAAGTGCTTTATCATTATCATCATCATCATCATCATCATCATTATTATTATTATTATTTATTAGCTCAACTCTTCCCTTGTGTTTTTTTGTTTTTTTTTAACCCTTGTACTTCGGTGTATTGTCTCATAGGTGGAAGATTGGTAAGGGTGGGCAATGGGGGTCAAGTGACTTGCCCAGGGTCACACAGCTGGGAAGTGGCTGAGGCCGGGTTTGAACCTAGGACCTCCTGTCTCTAGGCCTGACTCTCACTCCACTGAGCTACCCAGCTGCCCCCTGAGCTACCCAGCTGCCCCTTCTTGTGTTTTATCATAAGGGCTTCTTTATATTTATATAATCTTGAGGCTACTGATTTTAAATTACTAATTTTTCTGTCCATCTTTCTTCTATTTCCAGCAACCTCTTTCCCCTAGTTATGTTTTCTAGCTGGGCACATTCCCTAAATGAGCTCTGGAATATCTTCACAAATCCCCAAACCCTAGTCTGGGAAATACCATGTCCTTTAACATACATGTGAAATTCCTGAACTCAGAGTAAACATCAAGAAAGCATTTTAATGAGCTGTTGGGAACCTATGTTTTACCTTGGACCTTTAGCTTTCTTCCAGGCTCTGATTTCTATCCATGCAAGTAATCCTAAGTTCTTCTTATCCATTTTTAAGGTCCAGAGAGTTGCCCATATCATTGAGGATCTTGGGAAAACAATAACAATGTGAAGAGGTATTCTGTTTCCCTTTCTTTTGCTCAGAAGTTATTGCCCAAGACGCCAATCAAAGACAGTAAATATTGCACATTGGTGTTGAAAGGGAAATAATACATTACTTCTCTAGAATTTCTAGAGATCAGTCTCTAGGCTAGAAATAAGAATTAAAGTATGTAAGGGATGAAACTAGGCAGGGGTGGAGGGTGAAAACTAATACAACTAGGAAAGAATCAGAAAACTACTTATTTAGTGAAAGGTAGAAAATAGGACAACAACCAAGATACCTAGACATAGCACGGAAAAATATATTAGATTTAAGTTGATGGTCAACAAAAGAAAAATAAATAAAAATCAGTGTTGGCTGCTTTATTCATTTGTTCTTCTAAAGGAAAAAATATTCTCTATTCAGTCCTAGGAACGTGAGGGCTAGAAGTGTCATAGATCATAGAATTATGTCAGAGATCATTGATTCCATTCTTCTAACCCCGCCTCATTCACAGACTACCACTCTCAACCATCATTTTACAAATAGATAAATGGAAGCCCAGAGAGAAGAATAGGTTTGAAGTTGTACCCCTAAGCACCCATTAAGTTAGTAACAGAGCTGGGACCAGGCTCCAAACCTTGTGGGAAGAAGCTTGACTTTAGTGGGAAAAAAATGCATCAAGGGATGTCAGAAGACCTTGAATTTAAGCCACTTTGGGCAGAGCATTTCAATTCTGGGTCTCAGTATCCTCAACTGAAAAGTGAGGGATTGGACTAGGTGATTTCTAAAGATCTTGTCCAATCCCATCATAGCCTATGTTCTGATAGCCTAGGACTCTGGCCAGATCACAATTGCTTCAAGTCTCAGAATAAACAGGAAATTGTCTTATATTCTGTGTAGAGCATCAAGTCTCTTCCTGCCAAAAAGGTACTTTTAAAAATGGGGAGCTTTGGGGATAACTAAGTGGCATAGTGGATAGAGTGCCTGGCCTGGAGTTTGGAAAGACCTGGATTCAAATCTGGCCTCAAGACACTTCCTACATGTGACTGGGCAAGTCACTTAACCCAGTTTACCTAGTCCTTCTGTTACTAAGGCAGAAAGTAAGGGTTTAAAAAAAATTTTTTTAAAGCAGCTTTGTATATGATCAAAAGCATGCCAATCCTGAGGATCCCAATATTGTGAAATGTTCATCTGGAAAAGACTTTAGAGATAGGTATATGTTTTCCCCATCAGGATCAAGACTGGAAATGACTGAGCCCATTTCTCCTTTCTGCCAGTGGGCTAATATTGACCCCAGAATGGGCCATAGTTATAGACAGTGGTAAAGGAAAGAGAGAGAGAGAGAGAGAGAGAGAGAGAGAGAGAGAG
>NW_025374925.1:0-4346 GCF_016433145.1 Gracilinanus agilis
TGTGTGTGTGTGTGTGTGTGTTATCCCTGCTAATGACAATGACAATTATTGCTTTTCCATTATAATATTAAATTTCATTAAAGTCTCTGGTAGTAAGGCAAAAAAAAAACAAACAAAAATGTTTTTCTCTTCTACTGTAAAAATCTTTTTTGTAAAATGCAATGCTTTCATTTATTTTATGACAGGCACTTTAATTTTCAAATACTTCCCCCTTCATTATTTTGGACTTAATTCAACAATTATTTTAATGTAAAGTTTAATATAAATTTTCATCGGGTAGGACATAGATGCTAAATTATATCCAAGAATACAATGCATACATGCTTTTAAGACTGCCAATTTTGAGAGTTTTTTTTGTCTTTTTTTTCCTACTAGTTTCCTCGTTATAAAAATCGCCTACTAAATGTCTGATGCCCCATTACTCCATTTCTACTTAGTTTCACATAATATTTGAAAGTACGTATTTCCAGAACAAATTGTTTGAAACTTAGATTTTACAAGTCTATGAATATTATGTTCTTTAATTTTAATTTATTCAGCAACTAAGGAGCTAATATATTTTAAATGTTGAATGACATCAGATGACACTTGAAACAAAAGACTCCATCTATTTTTACCATGTCTTGTCATGTGTTCTTTGATATTGCCATTGAAAATTCTGCACTAAATACTCAGATCATTTTGAATGACATTTGGACTGTATTGGTTAAGACATTTCAAATGCATCTGTCTTTTGTCTAGTTCCTATTTGACAGATACAGCAACCAGCTATTACTACAGTAACAGTTCTCTTTGAAGTTTTCCATATCTTTTCATTTTACATGGTGCATTTTGGTGATATTTCTGTGATTTTTTTTATCTAGACTTTCCTTTTTTCCTATGATTATCTTATTACCATTATCAGTGTTATTCCTAGTCAGTCCTCATTCAGAATAAATGTTCTCTTCCTTTAGCCTTACTCATTGTTTCTTTTATCTAGGCCTTTATAAATTCTGCTTAGTTCTATAGATTTTATCATTTTATATCCATCTGATGAATTTTCCTAGTTTCTCTTGAATTTTCTACATGATGCCATATATAATCTTGTGAGCATTTTTCACATGATTCTATTTATGTTTAAGTCATTTATTTCCCTTCAACCTTAGTGTTGGACATATATCTTGTTATCCTGTAATTTAATATCATTTATTATACTTTTACTATAATAATTCTTATTATTTTCTCTGTCTCTGCAGATCAAGGAATATCTTTTCTGGGAATCATGTAGTATTTTTTATCCATATTTCATTACCGGAAGTTGAAAGACATTTTAGTTACATACTTTTATCTTAAGTTACTATAAATAGGAGATTGAAGTTCTAAATGCCTTTCATCTCTCCACATACTCCTCAAGCCTGATTTTGAAAATGTTCAACCACCATTAGCTTGTCCAAAGTTATTTTTCTTTAACTTCAGTTTTTCAACTTGAGTTCAGCTGTTGTTAGTTTTAGGAGTATAGTAATTCTGGACTGCCATTTTCCCCTATAATTTTCTAGAATGTTTTGCACTGACATTCTTTGACAACTATTTTACTTCATATATACAACAGTGGAACAGGATAACAATTTTGTTTTGAAACTTTCTCCTATATATTAATTATACTACTTAAGGCTGCATAACAACTGCATCAAATATTTAAGCTATTACAATAAAATTGATCAAACTTCCTTGCTAGAGGGGAAAAAGAAAATTGAATTTTAAATGACTAAACCAATTTACTTAAATGATTAACCAAGAATAAATAGTTTTAGGTCTTGTGAGTTGAAGTTAGTCTGTATTCTCTGAGATACAAGGAGTTATTTTGAAAATTTTTTTGAGACTAAAATGAGTAGCATTAAAAGCTAATCTGGATCATTCAGGTGAATTCTGCATTTTTCATTCTGGCAAATTTTTTTCCTTTTTTATTTTTTGAACAATACTACTATGTACCTTTCAACCTCATTATGCTCTGTCTTTCATAATTAGAGGTCTGAAATTTGAATCAGGAAGATATGTCACATTCTATCTCTAATTCATATTAGTTGTGTGATCTCAAGGCAAGTTATTAAACCTCCCAAGGCCCGCAGGAAACTCTAAGAATATAAATTGATGAAGAATTTCTGATCTGCACAAATCAAAGGAATTTTTCTGCTCCAGTTAAATCATAGATTTCTCCCTTTCACCATAATAAGTCCTCCTCAAAATTAGCACGAGAATTATTTCCCAGTATCTTTAAAGAACCAATCTATATAATATTTCAGTTTAGTCTGAATGATATATCCACCACCTACTTTTTTTTTAAACCCTTGTACTTCGGTGTATTGTCTCATAGGTGGAAGATTGGTAAGGGTGGGCAATGGGGGTCAAGTGACTTGCCCAGGGTCAAACAGCTGGGAAGTGGCTGAGGCCGGGTTTGAACCCAGGACCTCCTGTCTCTAGGCCTGACTCTCACTCCACTGAGCTACCCAGCTGCCCCCTCCACCACCTACTTTTAAAATATTTTCTGATGTGTTTTGTGTGATAACTGTGATAATGAGATTAAACTTGCTCTGCTCATTTTTAGATTTAATCACTAAAAGTATAAACACCACCACTTAATTCTCATGTGGGGGAGGTCTGTAACCCATGTGTGCAAAAATGGGTGATGAATCAAAAGTTACAGACTATCCCCTGGGCAGGCCTAAGCAAAGCACTTGTTGTGATTGGACACCTAAACTAGAAGGAATGCACAGGAAGTGATGCAAAAGAAGTGCCTTTAGAAGGGTGTGATAACTTTCTGTGAGACAGTTCTTGTTCATTTCTTGGAGCTGGAGTTTGAGTTGGTGACAGCTGCTTACTGGACCTGAGACTTTGGTGAGACTGTTCTTAATCTCTTCATTTGAACTGCCATGTAGTGAGTGAAAAAAAGATTGACTCCTTCTTGAATTATTCTGAATTCAGTCCTTGGCCCTCCACTCAAGGCTGAGGTTTCTCTGGCTGAGAAATTATAGCCCTACCTGGGTTGAGCCAGGGGTTGGCACAAATTACTTAGTCTATTAGGTGAGTTATCTTACCCTATCCTCTCTGATTTTCTCTACTTTCTGTCTCTCCTATATATTATAAATAAATTGTTAAAAAATCATTTTGGAAATGCTATTTATTCAATTCCTGGCAACCAATCCTCTTTAATATTCAGTCCAACCAAACCTGGATTTTCCCCTTTACATAACACATGTATAACCCAGATTGAATTGTTTGTCAGATATGGGAATGGGGAGGGAAGAAGAGAGGGAGACAATATGAATCATATAACTTTGGAAAATGTATGTTGAAATTTATTATTAAAATTAAAAAAAAATATCTTTCCCAGTATAACTACAAGTCTTCCATATTACTTTGTGCTAATAGAAAAATATATATTAATTAAATTTTATTTCTATTTAAATACTTAAAAATACAGTGTCTAATTGAGATGGGAACTCTCTTGTGCAGTTTGAAATACATTAATCCTTAATCACATTTCATTTTTTCTACCCTTCCCCTATAAATCCTATATCAATCAATCAATGAGAGAATTCCCTCACCCAAGGATATTTTAAGTTTCACAGAAACATTCTGGAAAGCAACTTGGAGCAGTGATCTCAAAAGTTACCATGCCTAATCCAATGTTCCAAAGAAATAGAACAAATAATTTGTCAAAAATACAATTATCCGGGGGCAGCTGGGTAGCTCAGTGGATTGAGAGCCAGGCCTAGAGACAGGAGGTCCTAGGTTCAAATCTGGCCTCAGACACTTCCCAGCTGTGTGACCCTGGGCAAGTCACTTGACCCCCATTGCCTACCCTTACCAATCTTCCACCTATAAGTCAATACACAGAAGTTAAGGGTTTAAAATTAAAAAAAATTATCCAAACTATTTTTATTTAATAAAGTACTATAAACTAAAGAGATACTCATACATTAGTGGAATGAATAAACAAAGTTATTATATACAAATTTGAAGGAATACAATTATCTTATCAGAAATGAAGAAAGGTACTGTCAGAGAAACCTGGGAAAACTTGTATAGACTGAAGCAGAGTAAAGTAAGAAGAAATAAGAGAACAATCCATGCCATATCAAAACACATTATAAATGAAGAATTTTGAAATACATAAGTGCTCTGATCAATGAAATGAGAAGCTATGATTCCAGAAGACAGGTGATGAAGAAAAATATTAACCTTCTCCTGAAAGAATGATTATGGATTATATGCAGAATGACATTCACATTTCTGGATATGATCAATATATGAATTTGCTTTGATTTCCTACATGTATTTTGTTTAAAAAGATATATATATATATATAT
>NW_025374926.1:0-2871 GCF_016433145.1 Gracilinanus agilis
ATATCTAAATGTATAAAAATGTATATATACTTGAAATAAATGTGTAATATTTTATTTTTATATATTTAGACTTTATAAATGTATAAAATTTTTATACCTTTAGAATATATAAAATTTTACATATTTTTAGAATTTTAGAATATATAAATGTTTATTTCATGTATTTACATTTTTTATTTTGTATATTTTATTTTATAAATATATAAAAATAATATTCTAAATCCTTTTTGACTTGTTGAAAAGATAGAAAAGTTTTCCAGTTACATTAGAAAAGCACTAAGAACCCTCACTTGTATTTTGTTCTGCAATAGCAGGCAAAGGGGAGGGAATCTGGTGTGGAAACATGCTTGTAAGTCAAATTGGCCATCCCTCCTATCAGAACTGGAGAACTTTAGTTCTTATGTTAGAAGTCACTATGAAGCAGTATGGTTCTCAACTCCAAGTACCAGATTAGGAAGGAGGCTCTTCTTAGGGTTGTGGGTGTATTCCAAGATGGTGGGGAAAGACCAAAGCACAGAGAGAAATTGGATGCAGAAGAGCAGCTCTCTTCTATCCAGACCAGTGGCCTGAGCCCCCCACTGTGTCGAAGGACAATAGCTGAAGGGAGGGGAGGGTCCTCCTTTGCTGGGATATTCTACAGGGCTGCCTTCCAATGTCTTCTGTCCATAGCAGTCCCTCAAGAAGAAATGTTTGACTTGCATGAGGGAGGCAAAAGGAGTATTCATTTTCTCTTGATCTGAGTGTGTAAAGGGTTACAAAAACGTTGTTTTCCTGGAAAATCTGCCAACTTATCTGCCTGTCCTCATCCTTCCCTTTGTTCCCTTTTCTTCTTATTCTTACCCTTTCTTTCCCTCTCTTATTCCCCTCCTTTTCTTGCCTGAATACATTTTGAAAACAGTACTACAATGCTCCCTGCTTCAAGATTACAGTGTACTTTACTAGGTATGATTTAATTAGGGCCCTTATTATGTTTTCAGCAGCTTAAGGTGGGCCTTTCAACTTATCTACCTAATTGGCTGTACAAGAAGTTTCACAACCCATGACAAAACATTGTCAGTGATCAAAGTCAAAATTCTGCATAAAGGAAAAATATTAATAATAAGATTATTCTTCAAGTGTGCACTGCTAATTATGTCCAGAATGTAACCGTAGAAACACTTTTGACTGATGCGAGCTTTGTCTAATAAACATGAATCTTCAGTGAGCTATGAAAAGTGACACCTCCAGCTTCACACTGGGGAAGGCTAATTTTGCTTATTAAAGAATTTTTAAACATCTTCCTATTTTGTCTCCCCTTCCTCCCCATTTGACTCTCTTCATTTCTCTGTCTCTCCCGCCTCAGGTGACGACCCCCGAAATGATGATGCCCAGTAGCATGTTCCTCCCAGCCACCGTTCCAGACCGAGATGGGAGCTCCAACCCGGAGGAGGCAGGAAAGCAGCCTGGTCAGTCTCTTCATTCTTAACTTCAGAGAATTGACATCAGATCAGATCCTAAACCAAAAAGCAGCATTCTTTGAGATGGGGAGGATTATTTCCGGTCCACAAAGCTGTACCTGTTGAGGAAATGGGAGGATCTTGTTGGCTGTCTTTTGCCTTTGAAATTATCTCTCTCTGGCCTTTGCCATTTATTTGTACTTTATTCATATAGTTTAAAGGTGTGTGTGTGTGTGTGTGTGTGTGTGTGTGTGTGTGTGTGTGAGAGAGAGAGAGAGAGAGAGAGAGAGAGAGAGAGAGAAAGAGAGAGAAAAGAAGAGTCAGACAGAGAGCTCCAATGGAATTTTGATGTTGCTCTTAGGTTAAATGGATGTGATCAGCTTTCTGACCTAAGTGTTTTAAAATAGGCAGATCTGGAGTGACATATGATGTATATATGTGTTTGTACTTGCTTAACTCTTATAAACAGTACTGAGTTGATAAACCAAGTAGGTAGCATTAGTTGATTAAATGTCATTTTCTTGAGGAATTATCCATTACAAGCCAATGGAATGACTATGGAGGCAAAGCAGAATTAGTCCCAACCTACTTAAAGATTCCGTTTTACTTCTCAAGGGTAAAGTTTTGCTTCATTAAAATAAAGAAGAGAAATGTCTCTACAGATGTCTTTCTTGTAGAAGTTTATACTACTCTTTGCTATTGGTGGGGAGAGAGTCCCCTATTATGTGGCTAAGAAGAGATCTTTAGCTTATCACCCTTCCCCATATTTCACCCTTTAAGAGAACCATGTACATTCTAAATTGTCTTATTTAAGAGTAATCTTAATGAATGAACTCAGTACAACTAAAACATCTATTAACATCCAACCTAAGATGGTCATCTTTCCCTGCCTAATGTGAAAAAACACAATTTTTTTTAATTAAGCAGAAGATTGAGGGTATTCATAGGTATTACTGACTCCAATGAGTTCTAACAAACCATTCCCTGTCCCATTGCACAGACTTTAGAGAATTGCCTTGTGAGAAGAGATGGTTTGCCATTTCCTTCTCCCATTGTAGAGACTTTGGAGAATTGACTTGTGAAATAGATGACTTAATTGTAGAATATCATGAACAAGAAAAAATGTCAGCAACCAGATAACTAAAAGAGTAGGGTAACTTAAAAGAGACTCTTCCCCCCCTCTGGCTTTATATAGCAATGCCCCCCCCACTTTATAGATGGATAGATTTTTCCCCATTAAAAAGAACTATGTAATAAAATATTCTCAATTTGAACAGAAAGTATATGCCACTATGATTTTGACTGAGTTTTTAAGAATCAACATTATATTTTTCCTTTGCAAGTTTTCTAGAACTTAAATGGAGAGAGAGGAGAAAGAGAGAGAGAGAGGAGAGAGAGAGAGAGAGAGAGAGAGAGAGAGAGAGAGAGAGAGAGA
>NW_025374927.1:0-2514 GCF_016433145.1 Gracilinanus agilis
GCAGGGGAGAGAGAAGGAGGGAGGGAGAAGGAAAGGGAGAGAGAGAAGGAGAGAGGGAGAAAGAGAGAGGAAAAGGGAAAGAGGGAGGGAGAGGAGACAGGGAGAGAGGAGAGAGGAGGGGAGGGAGAAAGAAAGAGGAAGGAGGGAGGGAAGGAGAGAAAGAAAGAGGAAGGGAGAGAGAGGGAGAGAGAGGGAGAGGGAAAGAGAGAGATTTAAACCAGGAAGACCTACCCTCCTTGGTGGGTGATCCACAGCAGGTCACTTAACCTGTGGCCAGCTCTTTGACTCAGGTGCAGACAGTCACCCATCAATATGGAGTTTCTTGACCTGTACTTAGTTCCCTGTTTCAGGGAGGTCACAAGAGGGGACATCCTCCCAGCTCGTCACTCCAGAATCGTTCTGAAGATCATTCTTTCGGTTCTGCTTCCTTCACCCTGCATCAGTCCGTACAAACCTTCCCATGTGGCTCTGAGTTCTCTAAACCAAACAATAACACTCCAGTTATCTGTCTGCTTTCTTCAGCCATGCTCCAATTGGCTCCCATTTCAGTTCTTTGCTACTAGGTGAAAGGTTGCTAGGAATATTTTGGTCCATGTTGGATCTTAGACGACCTTGAACCTTCCTAGAGATGACCTGGATCAAAGGTCACGGACAATTTATTCCAAAGAATCAACTCTATTAAAAACCGATGCCTTTTTTTCTAAGACGGAGCCTCCCTATCTGGCCCAAGCTGCAAATGCATTGGCCATTCACTGGCCAGAGCCCCAAATCGACCAAGGTGGGAGCTTTGACCTGCTCCATTTCTGACCTGGCTCAGTTAACCCCTTAGACTCCCCACATTGGTACCAGGCTTAGTGTGGTCACTGGATTGGCCCAGCTCACTGAAGCTCAGAACTCCCAAGCTCAGTTGATCCACCAGACTCATCCTCCCCAGTATCAGGGATTACAGGCATGCACTACCGTGCCCAACTTAAAAAAAATTTTTTTTTAACTTTTAGCTTTTGTCTTAGAATCAATACTGGGTATTGGCTCTAAGGCAGAAGAGTGGTAAGGGCTAGGCAATGGGAGGTAAGTGACTTGCCCAGGGTCACCCAGCTAGGAGGTGTCTGAGGCCACATTTGAACTCAGGACTGCCGGTCTCTGGGCCTGAGTCTCCATCTACTGAGCCACCCAGCTGCCCCCTGATTTGTTACTTTTTAAAGCAGACATTTTTGAATAAGTATGGCCCAGATTCATACAACTTGTCCAGTGTAATGAGCGTTTAACATATCTGTATCTCCTTCACAACTGAGAAGCGGGAGACTCCTTGGGCAGAACACTGCAGACATTTTTGGTCATTGTCTCTGAATTGAACATTTTCGTACATCATTTATTTATTTATTTATTTATTTATTTTAAGCCCTCACCTTCCATCTTGGAGTCAATACTGTATACTGGCTCCAAGGCAGAAGAGTGGTCAGGGTAGGTAATGGGGGTCAAGTGACTTGCCCAGGGTCACACAGCTGGGAAGTGTCTGAGGCCGGGTTTGAACCTAGGACCTCCCGTCTTTAGGCCTGGCTCTCAATCCACTGAGCTACCCAGCTGCCCCCTTTCGCACATTATTTTTCTTTGTCTCAAAGAAGGGTTCAGCCTGGGACAGGGACGGGGCGGGGTGGGTGGGGGGGACACAGAAATAAGCTATGATATAAGGACAAAAGGCATCAATAAAATACACTTAAAATAATACATATCTATCGTTTTCCTAATTACGGCAATTGCTGAAGAGGCTTTCCATAAATCAGCCTTGCTAGCTTTTAATTACCCACATTAACTGGAGCTACGGCGAAGAGGCTTTTATTCTCCCTACTGAAGGGGAGCTGCTGGGATGGAACAAACTTGATCTATTAAAATCCAGATTTACTAAAAAGGTTAATTGGGGGAAGATTCTTCACTTGGCAGAGCCATAAAATCCTACAGCTTTCCGAAGGGTCCCTCAAAGTCAGGGAGCGCCATTTCTTTGAGCCTTCTCCCTTCTTGGGAGACCCTTCTCTGACACCCCCAACGGAGCCAGCCTTGCCCGATCCGTCATGTCCGTGACAAAGAATCCGGCTTCTCTCTCCATGCAGCACGTCACTGAAACTCCTCTCCCCAAGGTCACTAACGACTTCTTAATGGCTCATCCCAGCAGTGGCTCTTTTCCCAAGCCTCATCCTCCTTGAAAGCATCCGTATTGCCCTTTGACCCCTCTTTCCCCCTCCTCTCCCCATCTATCCCAAAATGCCAGAGCTACAAGTAATCAGCCGGACTGACACATTTATTTTACAGAAGGGGAAACTGAGTCTCAGGGAGGCGGTGACTTTCTCATGGAGGAGACAACATGCAAACTAGCTATGGGCAGCTAAGTGGCACAAGGGACATAACACTGGGCTTGGAATCTGGAAGACTCATCTTCATGAGTTCAAATCTGGTCTTAGACACTTCTTAGCTATGTGACCCTGGGCAAGTCACTTAACCCTGTTTGCCTCAGTTTCTTCA
>NW_025374928.1:0-9153 GCF_016433145.1 Gracilinanus agilis
CCCGCATCCCTGGGGGGAGGGGGCAGCGCTAGTCTGACGAAGAGAAATTCAGTAACTGCGGGGAGCCAGGCCGGTAGGAAGAAGGATGCAGGCTGGTGCCGCCGCCCCCCCTCCCCCCCCCCCCCGCGTCCAAGGGGAGAAAGGTGGGATTGGAACTTGGTTCTTGCCAGCCTCCAGGGCTGTCAGGCTGCTAGTACACACAGGTCTTCAGAGAAGTGTTGGGGCCCTGGGTGAGTTTTCCTGGTGCAGCGGGAGCCTCCTCCTCTGGGGCCTAGCCTCAGCCCCAGATCCCGCCATTGCTTCTGGCCTGCTGTGGGGCTCTGGGCATTGGCAGGACGGTTAATGCTAGAGACCTGGGCGCTCTCCTTCTCTAGTGGAGTCCAGCTGGCCTTTGGGATCCCAGGGTGGCAGGAGAGCTGCTTTAGGAGCTAAAGGCCGGGGGTCTGAACCCCTCCTCCTGGTGTGACCTGGGGGGGGTTGGCCCCAAGCTCAGTGCCCAGCTAAGGCCGAGGCAGCAGGAGCGGAAGAGGACATGGAGGCATCCGGGCAGCAGCTGGCTGCCTGGAATGGAGGCTGTCCTGGAGCCAGAAGCCCAGCTCCTCCCCCCCTCACCTCCAGAGAAGAAACCAAGGATGCCTGGAGAGGGAGGCCTTGCCAGCCCCAGGCCTCTGGCACTTGGCTGCCCTTCCTGTGGGTCTCAGAGGGAGAGGGGCCCGGGGAAGCCAGGGCAGGTGTGAGGGCACTGCTGTCCACGTGCTCAGGATAAGAACGGGCCCAGAGAGGGAGGGGGCCTTGCTGAGAAGTGTCCAGTTGGGATTTGAACCCCCACCGGCCTGACCTCCAGTGCTCTGGCTGGCTGGGGCCCAGGGAAGGCCTCCACAACTCGGCCAGGATCTCCCCAAGAATGGAGATGGTCACCTGACTCTCCTGTGGGATGGAGCTCATGGGGGGAAAAGACAGAAGTTTTCTGGGTCCCCTCAGTCTTCTCAACTCTGAAGTGGGGACCTTAGTTCTCGAGAGCCCAGGAGGTCCCTTCACCTCCAGCCCTAGGGACTTTGAAATGCTGGTCGTGGGGCCCGAGTCCCAGCCCTGACTTGGCAAGGGGCCCTCTGAGCCAGTTTCCTCTGTTACAAAACCGGGAGAGCCCCTCCCCTCTTATAAGCCGTAAGGCAGGAATGAGAGAGGCTCCTAGGCCCTGCCATTCGCTGATGCCTCTCATTTTATAGAGAGGGAAACTGAGGCCCAGTGGAAGGAAGGGACTTCCTCAAGGTTCCGGAGCTGGGATTCAGATACAGCATGCTTCTGCAGTGGATCTCCCTTTGAAGCCCCTGTCTCCCAAATGGCTGCAAATCAGCCCCTTTTCCCTTTTAGAGGGTCACACAGAGGGCTCTGTGAGAGAGCGGCAGAGGCTGAGCCTCTAACCCTGCCTGGCACCCCCTTTTAATCATGAGGTAGAGTGAGCTCACTCCCCCCGGGGGGGGGGCTCAGACCCATTGCCAGGGGCCCCTTGTCAGGGGTGCCGGTTCTGAACTAGGAGCCTCAGGCCTTCCCTCCCACTCAGATGCTGGGACCTCAGATATGGTTCCATCTTGTTAGCAGGGAAATAGGCTGATGCTGATCTGGGCAGCCTTGGGGAGGGTCATCCCTGACCCCCCTCCCCCAAGTTTCTATTTTTTATCAGATGCCTTTTGTTTATGAACTCTCAGCTTTGAGGCCTGAGTTCTGCCTTCAGAGCCCTCTACTCCAGTCTTCTCATTTCAGAAACAGGGAATTGAGGCCCAAAAGGTGACTTGGCTAAAGTCACCTGGGCAATAAGTGGCCAGGAGGGGATTCAAACCTCGGCCAGATTTAGAGAGCATCCCATGGGGGGGTAGACCAGGGATCCCAGCCCTTTGATAGGGAAGGAGATCCCTTGGGGCCCCCAGAGCCTCAGCACCCCAACTTGTGGCCTGAGAAGGCAGGAGCTGGCGCTGCTCTCCCAAGCCTCACGGCACATGTGCAGACTGGTTTTGCCAGTAACCTGCTCCGTGAGCTCAGAAGTTGTTTTCCTAAGGGGGTGTGTGCGGCTTTATTTTTAATGGGGTCATTGAAATTTGTTTGAATCGTTCTTTGAACCCTGGAAGAGGTGAGGGATGGAGACTGGCCAGCCCTGTGCACACTATGGAAGAGGGCATGAAAATGGCAGCATAGGCTTGTCCTGTGAGTTTAGTTAACTTGATGGCATTCCCCTAGGGGGGCCCTGCTTCATGTCTGTCACTGGGCAAGGGTGTGAGCATCTACTATGCGCCTGTCCCTGTCCCAGACAGGAAAAGGAACCCCCCACCCCAGGCCTGGCCCTCGGGGAGCTTAGGTTGAGGTGGGGAGGCAGAGGTAGGAGGAACAGGGGGCAAAAGTCCCTCAGAAAAGGTGAGGGGAAGATCAAGGAAGACCTCAAGGAGGAGGTGAGCTTCCCAGGCCTCTTTCCCCTCTACCCTTCTGTGAATCTGGACCACCTTCACAACCTGCTAGCAGCAGTGAGCACCCTGAGGGGACAGTCTCTGCTGCACTCTGCCTCCGCCTCCCTCCCCCTCCCTCCCCCCATGCTTGTGGGAAGGACGAGCTCTTTCATTTTTGTTGGTCGGTTCATTTTTTGTTTGTTTCTTAAGCTCTGATCTCTCATCTTGTGGCCCCCTGGGCCGGGCACTGACCGCCTCTCCTCCTCTTTTGTCTCCCCCCAGGTCTTCCTCCCCACCCCACCATGGCGGTGGACATCGAGTACCGCTACGGCTGCGTGGCCTCCCCTTTGCGCAGGGACAGGTTCGCCTGCAAGATCTCTCCCAAGGCCAGCAAGCCCCTGCGGCCTTGCATTCAGCTGAGCAGCCGGAGCGAGGCCAGCGGCGTGGCGGCGCCGCTGATGCAGGAGAAGAAGGCCAAAAAGCGCGTGTCCTTCGCGGATCACCAGGGGCTGGCCCTGACCATGGTTAAGGTGTACTCGGAGTTCGACGACCCCTTGGACATCCCGTTCAACATCACGGCGCTTCTGGAGAACATCGTGACGCTGACCACCGCCGAGTGCGAGAGCTTCGTGCTGGACTTCGAGCAGCCCTCCGCCGACTACCTGCGCTTCCGCAGCCGCCTGCAGGCCGAGCACGTGTGCCTGGAGAACTGCGTGCTGAAGGACAAGGCCCTGTCGGGGACGGTGAAGGTCCAGAACCTGGCCTTCGAGAAGTCCGTGAAGATCCGCATGACCTTCGACACGTGGAAGAGCTTCACGGACTTCGAGTGCCAGTACGTGAAGGACACGTACGCGGGCTCGGACAGGGACACGTTCTCCTTCTGCATCGGCCTCCCGGACAAGATCCAGTCCTACGAGAGGATGGAGTTCGCCGTGTGCTACGAGTGTAGCGGACACACGTACTGGGACAGCAACCAGGGCAGGAACTACCGCATCATCCAGGCCGAGCTCCGGGGCCCGCAGGGAGGGAGCCCGGCCCCCGGGGGCCCGGACCTGGGCATCTCCTTCGATCACTTCGGGAGTCCCCGCTGCTCCTACGGACTCTACCCAGAGTGGCCCAGTTACCTGGGCTACGAGAAGCTGGGCCCTTATTACTAGCCGCCTGGACGGCTGGATGGACGCTTTGTGCGGCCACGGCCCGGGCTCCAATGGGCTCCTCTGGGCTCCCAGGCGGAGGGAAGACAGAGCGCCCCAGGGCATGGCTTTGGGCCCCATGTTCACCTCCATACCAGTCTGGATTGGATTCCCAAGCACAGGCATTCGCGCAGGGCTCACCCTCACTCCTGCGGGTGGCACACCAAGAGACTTCGGCCGAGGTGTCCGGGGTCTGGGCTCGAGGCAGGGAGCTTCCGGGGGGGCCTCCTGAGGCAATCATCCCCAACCAGCATAGGTTTACAAAGCGCCTTTTTCTTTCTTTGGAAGGAGGGTGCATGGGCCCCGGAGAGGCCCCAGGGCTGGAGCCGCCCACCCCTGGCTGCTTAGCCCCGAGGGATGGACATCAGGGGCTTGTTTCTCTTCAACACTAGGAAGCATTGCTTCCAGGTGGGGCAGGCCGGTAATTCCCTTCCTCCTCTGAGGGGCCCCTTCAGCAGTCTCTGTCCACTGTAGGTTCTCCTGATCAATGCTGCTATTCCTCACCCGACACAGATGCAGAACCTCCGTGGCTGGGGGTGGTATTATTGCACGCTGATGGGAGGCTCACGCCAGCTTCTTTCCCACCCAGCTCCCCCGGCCTTCGGCCCAGTCTCCCCCAGGCTCAGCCCAGCACCGGTGGTCCTCATACCTCACCCACTTTGAGGCTGTAGCCAGCCAGCTCCCTCCACCGGCTATTTCCGTCCCAGAGTGCTCTGTTGGCCTTGTGAACCATCGGGGCGAAGCATCTGTCCCTGGGGATGGGCTCCTGTCTCAGAGCACAGGGGTGCTTTCCTGAATAACTTCCAAGATCAATCTCAATGCTGCAAACGGGTGATCCCGGGCAGTTTTTAACTTTACCCTTAAAACGAAAAAATGCCAGCTATGGAGGGGGGTGCATTTAGAGCTGGGGACCTGGGTTCAAATTGTCCCATGACCCTTTGGGTGGCCTTACCTGAGAACATCCATGGAAGGGCCTTAGAAGAGCTTGTCTAACCTCCTTTGTGAGAGGAGGCCCCTGGGGTCCAAAGGGACCATAGCCAGTATGCCCTCTGTAGGTCACCTCGCTGATAAGAGGCCGAGCTGGAAGTCAAGGCCGGGGCTCTTCCCTGGGGCCTGGACCTCCGTTTTCTCCTCTGTCTCGGGAATGGGGCTGCTTGTCAATAACCCTTCTTGGGTCCTTGCACCTTGCCTCTGCTCCTTGCCTTCAGACCAAAGGTAGAACTGGGAAGGGTCACTCCTGCCTAACCTCAGGGAAGAAGGGAATGTGGCCACCCAAGGGCCACTGGAGAAGCAGCTGAAGGTGTCAGCAGCCAGGGCTCCCCCACTCTCTACCTCCAGCAGGGACCCAGACCCTGGCCATAATTAGCACAATATGGGGAGCTTCCTGGAGAGGGAACTACCTTACCCATGAAAGTGAGTCCCCTCCTGCAAGTTACAGTCTCAGGGATTGGCTGGAAAATGGAGAGCCCAAGTGACTTTCCCAGTCACCCAGCCACATCCTCTGGGCTTTGCCCCCACTGCCCATTGCCCTCTAGTGGGGTGGCTAAAAAGCCTATAACCCAAGAGAGGCCTCTAGTGCTCTTCCAATCCTTGCAGACTTTCAACAATGGGGAGCTCACTCCCCAGGGCAGTCAGCCCATTTCCCTGTCACTCAATCCTTATTCTGTCACTCACAGTCCTCAGCCCCATTCCTTTTCTGAGATGCCCTTTTCCATGACAGTCATGCCGGATCAAGTGCAATAAATGAACCTGGTGACGACTCAATAGCTTTGACTAGTTCCTGGGGGAGAGTAAGCTTTATTTTTTCGAGGAAGATTTACAGTGGGTGGGTGAGTGGGTGGGTGGAGGAGCCTGAGGCCCCCTCCAGAAAGCAAACAGACCCCCCAGGGAGCACGCCAAGACTTTGTTAGATCCCCCAGATCCAATGTTGATGGTGGTCTCCCTGGGGGAAGGGGGTTCTTAGAGCAGCCTCAGGGAGGGGGTCTACACCTGGGTTGTCCAGTAGCTGCTTGCCATAGATGGTTCCAAGTCCATGAACTCCCTGGGCAATGGCCATTCAGGAAGCGCCCCAAGAGGAGTCAGTGGTGACACAAGCCAGTTATTGGCCGCAGTTGTGGCCCACCACAGGGTGGGATGTTCTAGAAAGTCTCCACAGATGGCCTTGCTTGCTAGCCGAGGCTACAGAGCTGCCCAAGAAGGGTGAGCTCCCAGACGCCCCCATTTACTGGGGGGCCCCACCAGCAGTGGCACAGTGCCCCTTACAGCCTGTATGAATGGACAGCTGAGGCATTCTTGTCTTCGGTGTGCCCCATCGTGCCTTGTAAAGATGTTTCTGCATGTTCTTGAGATAAAAGATATTTTTGTACACACATGTTCCAGGGAAATGCACTTTATGACCAGGGATGAGTGGATGGGTGGGCTCCAAGCTGTCTGTCAGAGACTCGGTTTTGTTTTTAATCTAAAAAATGAAAAGGCTATAATAAAACTCCCAAACCAGAGGGGGTGTGGCTTCTGTTCCTTGGCCAGGCAGGGCCTCACTGGCACACACATGGAGGAGGAAGAGAAAGGAAGGGGGTGGCATGAGGCCCAGAGAGATCCGTGGACACCCCAAGCCTTCAGAGGACTAGGCAGGATCACCACCCTGAACCTCTGGGGGGGTTGCTGGGCAGTTCTCTGACCCCAGCTCCGTGAGCATGAGAGGTGCAGGGATGCCCATTAGGAGATCTGGCATGCCAGCAGCCCCCCAGGATTGAACTGTCTAGCCCAGCCAGAAGTTATCTATGCACCGTCTTTCTCCAAGAGGACACACAGGTTCCTGCCAGGCCCATTCAAGCTGGGCAAAAAGAGCTACGTGAACTCAGAGGGTCTTGTCTAGCTCTTGGGTGTTCAGACATTGCATTAACCAGCATTTCATGGGCACCCTAGGCCCAGTTCTCCTCTCTGTCTCTGAAGCCTGGTGACCCAAGTTAGGCTGTCACCCAGCTGGGGTACAGGAAATCGGCATTCAGAAAGCACCGAGGAGGCACTAAGCACTGGGAATCCTCTGGACAACCTGGGAGGGAGATGCCCTTGTGATCTCTGAGGGACGCTGGCCATCTTTCGCTGGTCAGGGCAGTGGGAGGAAGGGAAAGACAATGAAGGGCTTTAGGCATTTGTATTCTATCTTAGAAGCCATGGAGGAGGAGTGCTCAGACCTGAATTTTAGGGATATCCATGTGGGTTTGACAGGAAGACTACCGTAGGAGGCTCGTGCCAGAGATAGGGGTGGGTGGGGGGTGTTGGAAACCCAGACTGGGTGGTTCTGGCCTGAGCAGAGAGAAGAGGAAAGAGAAGAGACAAGATTTAGTAACTGGCTGAACTGGGGTAAGAAGTGGGGGGAGTGGGAGCCCAGAGCTGATTACTCAGAGCTTTGACCCTGGCTGGCCAGGCAGAACCAGGGAAGGTGGGAGAGGATGATTCTGTTTGGGCCACACTGGATTGGAGAGACCTCCTGGTTGTCCAGGTGGAGATGGCTAGCGGGATGAACGACAGAACTCTCAGGGTTCAGGGAGAGATGGGCTAGCCATAGAGATGAGGGATGATGTTCGTAGAAAGGAGAGGAGAGTCCATGGGGACTAGGGGGGTCACCAGAAGAGAACAATGGAATCTCAGGGAAACCTAGACACAAGTCATTTGTAAGAGATAAATAGAGATTTCCCCATGGAAAATTCCAGGTAGGGTGATGAACAAAAGGGAGAAAATGGCTCTCATAGACGTGACTCCCAAACTAGACACTGTTTCAAGTAAACCCAGAGTCTGGACCAAGCCAGCCTGGCCACAGATTCCAAAAGTAAAAGCTGTTGGAGCACCTGTCAGGCCTGTGATAGTGGGGTCCTGATACTGTGTGATCCTGGGATAAGTGACTTATAGGTAGCACCTGAAGGTTAATCTTTTAAAATTTTTATTAATGTTTTTATTTTTAGAAAAATTTTCCATGGTTACATGATTCATGTTTTTACTTTCCCCTTCACCCCCTCAAACTCCTCCCCTCCCCATAGCTAACTCACATTTCCACTGGTTTTAACATGTGTCATCAATCAAGACTTATTTACATATTATCGATAGTGGCATTGGTGTGGTCCTTTCGGGTCTATATCCTCAACCATGTTTGCATCAACCCATGTGTTCAAGTGGTTGTTTTTCTTCTGTGTTTTCTCTCCTGTAGTTCTTCCTCTGAATATGGGTAGCATCTTTTCCATAAGTCCCTCAGAATTGTCCTGGGTCGTTGCATTGCTGCTAGTACAGAAGTCCATTACATTCTATTTTACCACAGTGTATCAGTCTCTGTGTACAATGTTCTCCTGGTTCTTCTCCTTTCACTCTGCATCACTTCCTAGAGGTCTTTCCAGTTCACATGGAATCCCTCCAGTTCATTATTCCTTTGAGCACAATAGTATTCCATCACCAACAGATACCACACTTTGTTCAGCCATTCCCCAATTGAAGGGCATACCCTTGCTTTCCAGTTTTTTGCCACCACAAATAGCACAGCTATAAATATTTTTGTACAAGTCTGTTTACCTATGATATCTTTGAGGTACAAACCCAGCAATGGTATGGCTGGATCAAAGGGCAGGTAGTCTTTTATCCTTTTATTGCTCTTTGGGCATAATTCCAAATTGCCATCCAGAATGGTTGGATCAGTTCACAACTCCACCAGCAATGCATTAATGTCCCAATTTGGCCACATCCCCTCCAGCATTCATTACTCTCCCCTTCTTTCTTTTTAGCCAATCTGCTAGGTGTGAGGTGATACCTCAGAGTTGTTTTGATTTGCATTTCTCTAATTATTAGAGGTTTAGAACACTTTCTCATATGTTTATTGATACTTTTGATTTCTTTATCTGAAAATTGCTTATTCATGTCCCTTGCCCATTTATCAATTGGGGAATGGCTGGATTTTTTATACAATTGATTTAGTTCCCTGTATATTTGAGTAATTAGACCTCTGTCAGAATTTTTTGTTATAAAGATTTTTTCCCAGTTTGTTGTTTCCCTTAAACCCAAAGGTTTAAATCTGGCTTTACAGCCCCAGAGGTGAGCCCGTTCTCTGGTTTTTGTTGGGATAAATAATACTCTCCCTATGGCAACAATTGTCCATCAACAAATGCTTATTTGTTTCTTGTTTAATTTGATACTGAACTGTGAGATAAACTATTCATATTCCCATTTTATAGAGAGAAACCTGAGGCAGAGCCTATTTATGAGGCCTGTATATCCTAAGGCAAATCACACTCACCTCTCTGAGCCTTTGAAGGACACGCTAAGTTCATTCCTTCTTCCCAGAGTTCCTTAACAGGGTGTGTGCAGTGGGGAGAAGACCAGTGGGTCAAGGCCTAAGCCTGGGAACACTCCCACAGCCTGTGGGAAGGAGATGAAGCACCCAAGAAGGAGACTGATAATTTCATGACAAAGGTCAGGAATGTTTACTCAGACCTTTAAAGAGAGAGAGAGAGAGAGAGAGAGAGAGAGAGAGAGAGAGAGAG
>NW_025374929.1:0-3490 GCF_016433145.1 Gracilinanus agilis
ATATATATATATATATATGTCTTTTATGTGCATACTAAAATAAATGCAATGATACAATAAAATAGACTCCTAAAGAACTTTTTGAAAGTTATTTTGTTTTTTTCCCCCACAGATTACAGTTTGGTACAATTTTTTAATAGTTATTTTCTTACATCTTGGGATCCATGTCTTCTCTCTCCCTCCCAGAGCCTCTTCCACAAGATGGCAGATATTATGATATAGGATGTACATGTATTATTATACAATACATACTTCCCTGTTCACCATGTTGTTTAAGAAGATACTTATTGAGTTCAAAAGGAGGGACTCTGGGAAGATGGAAACTTACAAGAAGCAAGGCTCTAGACCTCTGTAAACCCTTCAACACCAATCAAAGACAAAGGGCTTCAAGGGAACAGAAAACCAAATCAAATAACAGAACAGAGATGGGGGATCCTCCTCTTGAACCCAACTTAAAAGGTATATGGAAAAAAAGAGAAAAAAAAAGTCTGAATTCTTTGACCTGTCCAGTGGAAGGGGAAAGAAAGGAAGAAGATCCGAGGTCCCCTCCCTCACCTAATGCACTGAGTCTACAAAGGATATTGGAATCTCAGGGTGGTCAGGGGTGCTAGTCAGGGAGTGCTGTGCCAGACTCAAGGCTCTGATCACAGACAGCAAGGAGAAGGCTGTGGGAGAAACCCATACAGTGTGAACAAATGCTCCATCTTGCACTGCCACCACCCCCACTGCCCCACCCCACTCCCATCCTGCCCCTTTTTCTCAAGGTTTTGGCCTCAGGGCACTTTGAGCTCTGAAGATCAACCCCACCTATCTTAATCCTATCAATACAGCAGATAGGAAGTCTTCAGATGGCACTGAACCTCCAATACCTCTCCCTCATAGACTACAGTGAAAGTAGCCTAAACCACATATTTAGCTTTTACTACCAGCTGGGGAAGATCTGGCAACAAGTCCCTCTAGCCAACTTGGTTAACAGAGCAGGGAAGAAACCCTGCCAGGACTGTATAGTCCAAACCCACAGAAAAAAATGATCAAAGGAGAAAGATTACAGCCAATTACATGGGACAAAGAAGGAACAAATATGACTAAACAACAGAAAAAGAAAAAAGACACTACAATCCACAGCTTCTATCTAGAAACTGAACAAACAGCAAATGGTTCAGGGGATGATCAAGGAACACCAAGCAAAACTCAAGAAATTTCAGCAACTTGGACATAGGCTTTGAAAGAACTCAAAATTCAATGAACTCTAGAACTCAAAAAACAATCAAGAGAGCCTGAAGACAATTGGAAAAAGGAAATACATAAACTACAACAAGAAAATAGTGTCTTGCAAAAATTGACCAGCTTGAAAATGAGGCAAAGAAGGTGAAAGATGACCTACAAAGCAAACCAGACCAGAAGGAGGAGGATGACCAAAACGCCAGGGATGAAATTCAATCTTTAAACATTAGAATTCAACAACTAGAACCAAATGACTTCACAAAGCAGCAAGAATATAAAAAACAAATTCAAAAGAATGAAAAATTTGAGGAAAATATGAAACATCTCATTGCCAAAATCTCAGATCTTGAAAACAGATCTTGGAGAGACAATTTAAGAATTATTGGACTACCAGAACATCATGACAAAAGGAAAAGCCTGGTCATCATCCTACAGGAAATTATACATGAAAACTGCCCCAACATCCTGAAACAAGAGGGAAAAGTGGAGATTGAATGAATCCAGAGATCATCTCTTACATTTAATCCACAACTGACAACTCCCAGGAATATTATAACCAAATTCAAGAACTACTAGACAAAGGAAAAATATTACGAGCTGCTAAGAAGTAGTCATTCAGATACCAGGGAACCACAGTTAGAATAACACAGGATCAGGCTACATCTACACTAAAGGACCAACAGGCATGGAATATAATATTCTGAAAAGCAATGGTAATGGATCTACAACCAAAAATCAACTACCCAGCATAAGTGACTACATTCTTGAAGGGGGAAGTATGGTCATTTAATAAAATTTAAGATTTCCAATGTAATGCAAGGTGGCTAACAGGAACTTTTTGCTTCTGTGATTTCTAATGGTCACAAAAAGTCAGTTAGAAGTCTTAGAATCTTCATAAAGTGAGTTGGAACTTGAAGCTATAAATAGAGGTGAAGTTCCAACTGATTGAGGCTTTTGCCTTCTGGCTTTCACTGTGGCTGAAGGCTTTTGCTTTGGCTTATCCTGTTGGCTTAAGCCTTTTGGCTTGGCTTTGGCCTAATTGCTTCTGCCTTGGCCTGCAATTATTTTGTCTTGGGGAAATTAAGACCTATCTCATTTCTCTGGTCCTCTCCCTGATCTCTCTGTCTACATCCCTCCCTTCCCCTGAATTTCCTTTGGGCCCAGGGTGGAAGGGAGTGCTTGGTGATTCGACATTGTGGGTTCAGTTTCTATAGAAAAGTAGAGTATCCTCAAAGAAGTTACCCCTAGTTTTAGTGATTTGATAAAGACTTTACTTAAAAGGTATTCAAATTTTCCTGACTGGGAGAGGAGGCTCTCTCAGTCTAAACCTCTCTGCAACCCATCCCCCACCATCACCCGTCTCTCTAGAAACAGAAAACCCTGAACCTCTTTCCCTCTGATTAACCTGATATTAATAAGTCCCCTTGTTACCTACTCAATGTATCTCGTGAATCATTATTGAAGATTAAGGCAAGGGCTAAACAGAGAAGGAATCATTTTCTTTTATTTCTTGAGGGAAACTGTGGGCATCCATCTTGGCAGGAAGTACCTACCTGAGGCTTCCTGTAGCGTTTCAGTTTAACTGGCAAGGAGGAGCCCTTTCAACTCCTCCCTGAGGGACTTTAGAAACTAACAAGAGAAAGTCCTGCACCCAAACCTAAACATTTCTGACTGGCCCAAACTCCTTTACATCATAGGGATACCTTCTCTGCTTGAAGGGTCCAACCTATTTCCCCAATATCCTCTGTCTCTAGCCTCTGTGAATAAACCTGTTTGAGCTGCCCTCTTATACATATCCCATTTCCCTTATCTCCTATGTACCTTCCCTTACCTTCATTCCTTCCCCAATCACCTTATAATCACCTATATCCCTTTATCCTTCCTCACACCCAAATTGTGTTCAAGACCCACTCAGATTAACTACCTTTTGATAACACCAGCATTCATAAAGAAAAAAACAACTGGACTTAAACAGAGAAGTTGCTGCCCTAATACAGAACTCAAGAGAATCACCAAAAGGTAATTAAGAGAAGGGGGAAAAAAAACAACAAAAAACCATTAACTTTGCTTTAAGGGACCCAATAAGTTCAAATGATTTGTATCACTATAAGAAAAGGTCATCTGGCTAACTCTTAAAAATTATTATTATCATCTGCGTAGCTAAAAGAAGTATACTTAGAGGAAACAGTGATAAACTATATGGGTTGAAATGTATATATATATATATATATATATATATATATATATATATATATATATAGAGAGA
>NW_025374930.1:0-5003 GCF_016433145.1 Gracilinanus agilis
AGGAGGAGGAGGAAGAGGAAGAGGAGGAAGAGGAAGAGGAGGAGGAGGAGGAAGAGGAGGAAGAGGAGAGGGAAAAAAGGAGGGGAAAGGGAGGGAAAGAGGGAAGGAGGGAGAGACAGAGAGAGACAGAGAAAATAAAAGAGAGGGAGGGAGACATAGAGACAGAGAGTCAGAGAGAGAGATTTTGGATTTATAGAAATCCATGTTAAGTTTAGGATACCCCACAGACCTGGAAGCTTTTGTCTTTCTTCTCTCTATCCAGATTTTCTATGTATGTTTCATTTCCCCTTTCATTATTACAGCCTCTTACCTGTGTCCACAAATTAGTCGAAGCTTCGAGAGAGGAAAGAGAGGTAACATGACGTAATGGAAAGAGTCAAAAGATCTTAATTCAAATCCATGCTCTGCCAGTTTACCAACTCTATAACTTTAAGTTTCTGAAGCTTCAGTTTCCTCATCTGTAAAATGAAAAACTAGATAGCTACAACTAAGTTTTTTTTTCTAACTCTAAATCTATGGCCTATGATGATCCCAAGTAATTTGTTCAATGTCACATGGGTTATAAGCAGCAAAACCTAGGCAATCCTGCAATTGCCTCCATGCTTTCCAGATGGCAAATGCAGTGATTTACTATTTCCCGTTTCTTTCTAGACCCTAACTATGCTGGAGAGAAGATCTTAACAGTCTCCTTCAAATTCCTCAGGGATATTTTAGCTCACAGCTCCATAATTCACAACTTTGCCTGCCCTTCCCCACCCCCAGGCCTCAAGTTGCCCAGCCAATTCTTGGCATGGGAAAGAAGATGAATTCATACCCAAAAGGTAGCCACAAAAATGCCAATGGGAAGCAAAATACAGTGCCACAGTAAATGGGAACAGCTT
This sequence comes from Gracilinanus agilis, assembly GCF_016433145.1. NCBI lineage: Eukaryota > Metazoa > Chordata > Mammalia > Didelphimorphia > Didelphidae > Gracilinanus > Gracilinanus agilis. The sequence continues at coordinate 882 of NW_025374930.1, forward strand.
TAAAAAGAAGAGTACCAAATACAGAGGGGACCCTGTTGCCATAGGAACTGGCATTATATCTCGCTTCCGATAATTAATGGAGGGTTTTGCTATTACAGTTTTCTTGAAACTTCACTTTCCCCAGTGCTGCTCTGCAGAATGCAGTCTCATCTCCCCATTCATAAATATTTCATTACCGCCGGCTGCTGTGTTTCATCATCGCTGATAACACACGGACTAATCCAGCCGTTACTGAATTCATGTTGCCCTGTCAATAAAAGAACTTTCATTTCCTCCTTTTGCTTCTTTGGTCTTCATTTTTCTTATTTGATGTGTCTCCCCCACCCAACACACACACACACACAGCAGAGGGACTAAGAGAAGGGACATACACCTTGGCTTTTTTTAGATATCATATAGTCTTGTCCCCCCACTCCTCCCCACTTTTAAGGGCAAAACTAGACAATTCCAGAGGGAAATTGAAAAGTATCCTTGAGACCAGGCAGGCTCTCTTAGTCATGGGGTGCCTGCTCCAAGCCCAGCTGTCTTATAGCCTCCCTGTCTGACTTTTAACATCCTCAAAGCATTGACTTCATTCCCTCAGCTTCCTTGTCTTATTTAGAACAAAATGGCATTGCCATTTTCTCTCCCTTTCTTCAATGGGGGAAAAATCCCCAGCCCCTTTGGACAGATTATCTGGCAGCATTATTTGGGGTTGGATCCTTGGATAAACATTTATGTGGACAATGTGCATCGACAGGATGAAGTCCCACAATGTCAAAGGAGTGTGGGTGGTAAGGCAAAAAAAGAGTTTATGGGCCAAGAAAGCATGTTCATTTCACCATCTTCTATGGGGAAATTTCTTCTCCATCTCACCTCTACAGAATATGATCTAAATGTGATTTGCTTTTATTTTGCAGTAGGCCCATAGTATCTATGGGGGATGCATTCCAAGACCTACCCATGAATGCTAAAACTGCCAATATGAGTGAATACTTGGTAACTGTAGTCACTGAATCAGAGGATACTGAGTGGAACAAAATTATTATATAAGAACACTTGAAGGCTTCATTAAAGGATATTCAAATAGTTTTGTCCACCTCATGAAGAAGTCATACAGTTCAAACCTTAAAATGGAAAGAAACCTTAGAAATCATCTGGTTCAAAAGGTCCTGTCACAGCCCAAAGATCCCATTCCTGGGCATGTACCTCAAGGAAGTTAATGATGGACGATAAAAGATACTAAGATCAGGGGTCCCCAAAGTCAGTGCAATTTTAAGCTAGAGCTATATGTCTAAAGTTATATATTTATAACTATAGTTTAAAATCACACTGACTTTTGGGATGCCCCATCTGCTAAATTATGCAGAGCAGCATTTTTCACAGCAGCAAGAACAGAAAACAAAGTAGATACCTACAATTGGGAAATAGCTAAACAAATTCTTGAATGTAACAGAATGTTACTGAAACCAAAGAAATACAGAAAATGAAGAATGCAGAGAAGTGTGGTAAGACTTATGTGAACTGATACAAAATTAAGTAAGTAGAGCTGAGGAAAAAATGTACATAAGAGCTACAACAATGTAAATAGAAATAAAACCAGAAAATCAAAACTATTTTGATTTAAATTTCCTGAAATTTTCTGGATCACTCCTCTCTTCAAGCCTGGCCCTGAAAAAGATGTACTTCCCTTCCCCTTTTCATAGAGGTAGAGAACAATGGGTATGGAACAATGCCTCTTTGGTCAGACTTCAGTCGACATATTACTTAGCTTTGAAAAATCACTTTTTCTTTCTTATTCCTTGTTTTAAAGTGATGACTCTCTAGGGAAGGATAGGGAAAGGGACATTTTCAGAAATGAAAATGAATTAAAAATAGAAGAAATAAGTGGTTTGGTTTTTTTTAATTTTTAAAGAAATCATTTTACAGCAGCTAGGTGACTCAGTGGATTGAGAGCCAGGACTAGAGATGGGAGGTGTTGGGTTCAAGTCTGGTCTCGGCAGTGTGACCCTGGGCAAGTCACTTAACTCCTATTGCCTAGCCTTAACTGCACTTCTGCCTTGGAACCAATATACAGTATTGATTCTAAGACAGAAGATAAGGGTTTTTTAAAAAATCATTTTATTCAGATCATTCATTTAACAAATGAGGGATCTAGAGGTCAGGAAAATAAACCAATCTAGCCAGAGCAGAATTTTTGTAGAATAAGCAGTCAGGAAACCTTGGCTCTCTCCTCCTCAATTACTAAATGGCTTAAGTGAATTCCTTAAAAACTCCAATCTTCACCTCAGCCAAAAACAAAGCCTGATCATGCTGTCCCGTCTTCCTCGAGGTGAAACAGGAAACATCACCCTCAGACAGGCTGCTGGGCCATCTACCTATTTTATCTCTTCTATAGTCATCAGTGGAGCTGTGGTAGAAAGACATACTTTTGATTTTACTTGATTTTACTTTAAAATTAATCCATCACTGGAGTAGGGAGGACCTGGGTTCAAATCTGGCCTCAGACCCTTCCTAGCTGTGTGACCCTGGGCAAGTCACTTACCCACAACTGCCTAGCTTTTATTCTTCTGCCTTGGAACCCAGAAGGTGAGAGTTTGAAAAAATAAAAATTAAAATAAAATTAATCAATCAATAAGCATCTAAGTATTTACACAGTGCCAAAGAGATAAACATTTAGTAATGGATAACTAGAAACTATTGAAATGTCAGGGAATTCCTTTCCACTAATAACTTGGTACAGTGCATTAATTATATATCATAGAGTGTATCCATATTTTTCATCTATATTACTTCTTTGACCAATTGGTTGCTTAAGTTTGGCTGTATTTCATAAAATAGCCCTTCCTGTTATTTGCTTCCAAACTAACTTTTCATGTGTGCTAGAATTCAAGAGTATGATGGACTTCCGGTTAAGATGGCGGCAGAGTAAGGAGCAGCTGCTCGATCTCTCCTGACCGAACCACACAGAACCCCTCAAGGGGAAATAAAAACGAGTCCAGAGGAACGAAGGAACCCCACAACAGGGCGCAGCATTGAAGGTACGCAGAATCGGGGCATTTCCACACTTTAAAGGGGTGAAACAGTTCACACTAAAACACGAGAGGAAGAAGCCCCTCCCCCACCCCCCACACCGCACAAGCGGGTAAACAGGACTGGGGCAACCAGAAAATCACTGGCAGCCCCTGAGCCCGTACCTGTGCGCTGCAAGACGAGGGACCCCAGGTGGCTGGGACTCTCCCTGAGCGCCCACGTGGGTGAAGGCACCGCCTCCGGCCAGGACAAAGGCCCCTAAACCTCAGCCTTTCCCAAGCTCTGAAGGCATCGCCTCAGGGGCAAATAAAGATCTCCAGCCCACAGACTTTCACTACCTTCTTCGGGGGTGAAAGCAGGGCGCTAAGAGCAGCAGCACAGGCAAAGGCAGTGCCCTAGGCTTGAATAACGATCTTCAGCCCAGGCTTGGACCTCCAGTGAGGACCCGGTGCAGACCTGAGCGCGGCTGTGGAAGCAGCCCCAAAGACTGCTGAAGGAACCTCGGGCAGAGGGGCAGACCGGGAACTACCAGGAGGCCTGACCCAGAGGACAAGGAGACCGGAGGCCCCCCCCCCCCAAGCTTGCAAGGCCCAGGCAGACCTGGAGTGCAAAGACAAAGAGGAAAAGGGGCGGGGCTAACAATGGCCAGCAATAAGGAAATCCAGAAGAAAAAGACCATCAAGAGAAACTCTGGACCACTGGACAACTTCTACACAGAGAAAATCCAGACAACAGAGGAGGGAAAACAAAAATCCAAACCTCCCCAAAAAAATGAAAGCTGGCCACAAGTTATGGAAGAGTTTAAAAATGAAATGCTAAGGAAGATGGAAGAAATCTGGCAAGAAAATAACAGTTTAAAAGGCAGAATTTCGCAATTGGAAAGTGAGACAAGACAACTGAAGACCAAAAATGACCAGATTGAAAAGGAAAACCAAAACATTAAAGCCGAAAACCAAAACATTAAAGCCGAAAACCAGTCCTTAAAGGCTAGAATCGAACATTTAGAAACCAATGATCTCTCAAGACAACAAGAACAAATAAAACAAAGTCAAAAGACTGATAAAATAGAAGGAAACATGAAATATCTCAAGGAGAGAGTGACAGACCAAG
>NW_025374931.1:0-2207 GCF_016433145.1 Gracilinanus agilis
AGTTCTTTCACTTTCAATTTTCTTAATTTCCCCTTTAAATTTTAGGATTTATATTTGAGATTTTATCTGGGGATTTTTAATTTGTCTTCTTTCTAATTTTTTAATTTGCATGCTCAATTCATTGACCTCTGTCCTCTCTGATTTATTAATATATGCACTTCAAGGATATAAATTTCCTCCTGAGTATTAGTTTGACTGCATATCATAGATTTTGATATGATGTCTATTCATTGTCATTTTCTTCAATAAAATTATTGTTTCTATGATTTGTTCCTAAACCAACCGTTTTTGGAGAATCATATTATTTAATTTTCCAATTGTTTTTTTATTTGACTCTACATGTACCCTTACTAATTATTGTTTTTATTGAATTATGATTTTAAAAGATTGCATTTATTTTTTCTTCTCTTATGAATTTGTTTACCATGTTTCTATGCATTCATACATGGTTAATCTTTGTGAATGTAGGATGTGCTGCTGAAAATAAGGTGTATTCCTTTTTTGTCCCTATTTATTTTTCTCCATGTATCTATTAATTTTAATTTTTCTAAGATTTCATTCACATCTTTTACCTTTTATTTATTTTTTATTCATCTAGATCTGCTAGAGAAGGTTCAGGTCTCTCACAAGTATAGTTTTACTATCTATTTCCTTCTTAAGCTCCACTAGTTTCTCCTTTAAAAATTTGGATGTTATACCATTAGGTGCATATATGTTAAGTACCGCTATTTCCTCATTGTCTATACTGCCTTTTATCAGGATGTAATTACCTTCCTTATCTCTTTTAATCAGATCTATTTTTACTTTGATTTTATCAGATATCATGATTGTGACTCCTGCATTCTTTTTCTTTTTTTTAAATAATTTTTTATTTTTAGAAAAATTTTCCATGGTTACATAAGTCATGTTTTTACTTTCCCCTTCACCCCCTGAACTCCCCACCCCCTCTGCTGTAACTAATTTGCATTTTCACTGGTTTTATTATGTGTGATCAGTCAAGACTTATTTACACATTATTGATAGTTACAAAGGTGTGGTCTTTTCAGGTCTACATCCCCAATCATGTCCTCATCACCCCAAGTGTACAAGCAGTTATTTTTCTTCTGTGTTTCCACTCCTGTAGTTCTTCCTCTGAATGTGGGTAGTGTTCCTTTCCATAAATCCCTCAGAATTATCTTGGGTCATTGCATTGCTGCTAGTACAGACATCCATTACATTCAATTTTACCACAGTATATCAGTCTCTGTGTACAATGTGCTTCTGGCTCTGCTCCTTTCACTCTGCATCAATTCCTGGAGGTCTTTCCAGTTCACATGGAATTCCTCCAGTTTATTATTCCTTTTGGCACAATAGTATTCCATCACCAATATATATCACGATTTGTTCAGCCATTCCCCAATTGAAGTGCATACCCTTGCTTTCCAGTTTTTTGAGACTACGAGGAGTGTAGTTATAAATATTTTTGTGCAAGTCTGTTTATCTATGATCTCTTTGGGGTACAATCCCAGCAATGCTTTGAACCCAGCTGGATCAAAGGGCAGGCATTCTTTTATCACTCTTTGGGCATAGTTCCAAATTGCCAGCCAGAATGGTTGGATCAGTTCACAACTCCACCAGCAGTGCATTAAGGTCCCAATTTTGCCACATCCCCTCCAACATTCATTACTCTCCCCTGCTATCATTTTAGCCAATCTGCTAGGTGTAAGGAGGTACCTCAGAGTTGTTTTGAATTGCATTTCTTTAATTATTAGAGATTTAGAACACTTTCTCATGTGCTTATTGATACTTTTTATTTCTTTATCTGAAAATTGCCTATTCATGTCCCTTGCCCATTTATTAATTGGGGAATGGCTTGATTTTTTAAACAATTGATTTAGCTCCTTATATATTTGAGTAATTAGACCTCTGCCAGAATTTTTTGTTATAAAGATTTTTTTTCCCAATTTTTTGTTTCCCTTCTGATTTTGGTTGCATTGTTTTTCTTTGTACAAAAACTTTTTAATTTAATGTAATCAAAATTATTTATTTTTCATTTTTTAATTTTCTCTAACTCTTGTTTGGTTTTAAAATCTTTCTTTTTCCAGAGATCTGACAAGTATACTATTCTGTGTTCACCTAATTTACTTACTGTTTCCTTCTTTATATTTAAGTCTTTCACCCATTCTGAATTTATCTTGGTGTGATAAATATTAAAAATGATAAAGGCT
>NW_025374932.1:0-3550 GCF_016433145.1 Gracilinanus agilis
TATATATATATATATATATATCTCACATTCGTATCAGTCTTTTAGCTTTTCAGAGTGCCTCTTGAATCCACTCTCAAATGAACATGGCAACCTTATAAGGTAGGCAGAGCAGGGTATTATTATCCCCATTTTACAGATGATGAAACTGAGGCAAAAGAGGTAGAATCATGCTTAAAGGTCATGCAGTGAGTTAGTGGCAGAACTGGGGCTACAACGCAAATGTCCTGGCTCCTAGTGCCTTATTCTTTACCTAAATCATACATCTTGCCTTTGAATTTTCCATTTCTGCTTCACTTACCTTATAATGTAGCCCATAACTCTCCACCCACACACACACCTTTTAGACCTTTACTTTCTGTCTCAGGATCAATTCTAAGACAGAAGAACAAGGACTAGGCAATTTGAGTTAAGAGACTTGCCCAGGGTCCCACAGCCAGAAAATGTCTGAGGCCACATTTGAACTCAGGACCTGCCTGACTCTCTGAGCCACCCAGCTGCCCCAATCCCACCTTGATTTCAAGCAAGCCTCATTTATTAAGCTTCTGCAGTACTAAAGGCACTGTGCCATGTGCTTGATGCAAAGTAGGTGAAGAATGAATTTACTTCCTGTGGGAGACCTTGGACAAATCAATTTATCTTTTGGGGCCTGTAAGGTGAGGAATGAATGAAATGATCTGAGGTCCCTTCTGGCCCTGGATCCTACAATCCTATGGAATGTGGCCTAGTGGGGTGAAAAGAGGAGCGAGGTGGGAAAAGAATGAGGACAGTGGCTCCCAGGGGTCCCATTCTCTCTCTCCTTTTGGGCTCTTCGCCCACTCGGCTCCCAGACTCACCTGAACCTGGTTCTGATGGTGCTGATCTCCTGGTCGGTCTGCCCCTGGCTCAGGACCAGGGTCCCCATGGACAATGGGCGGTTGAGCCGTTTCAGCCATGGACAGTCAGAGGCCATAGCTATATCATACCATTTCCCAAATATCTAGGAAGCAAAAAGAAGTTATAGCCATACATGTACCTCCTCCCCATCCCCAAAGCCCCACCACCTCTGCAAGGCTGCTGGCTTGTAGACCAGTCCTCTCCAGGTACAATCTGCCTTTTGGGGGGTGGGGGGAACAATGGCTTGGGTAAAATCTATCTTTGAAATCTTCCCACTTTCCCTGTCAGTGCCTTTCCCATGAATTGCCCTCCTCTACCAGGTCCTTATCCTCAGTTCCACTTCCTATGGGTCGTACTTTCAGTTGGCTGCCAACGAATCTGTCCTCATATTTCAGTGGATAACAACTTAAGATACATCTACTTCCAAGGCCATTTGGCCTTTAATAACAGTATTCTTGGAGTCCAGAAAGCCCCAATAAGCCATGAAAAGGCCTGGTAAGCTAAACATCACTCTAAAAAGGTATCATTTCTGTGATGATTAGACCAAGTATACAAAGGGATCAGTGGAATGACTCCCAACAGTCATAGACAACTTTGTTCTTCCCCCTTCCTTCCCAAACCTCTTTCCTCTCCTAATTGCACTATTTTTAGTGGATTAGAATAATAACAGACTCATATCTCTATAGCCCTCCAAGACCACAGACTTTCGGTTAAGTCCAGTGCCACAGAGTGAGTCAAAATGCCCCCTTCTCTGATGTAGCCAGGAAATTGTTATACTAGAGATATCAAAATTCTCACTCTAGACACTAAAATTCTAGACCTTGAAAAATCAAAATTCTTACCCTAGAGAGATTAAAATTCTCTTGTACTTGGATGTCATCCTGAATGGGGACTGGATTTCCCTGGGCTATGGCCAAGGTGACCAAGAGAACGAACAGCAGCCGGGGGCCCAGCATGGCTCTTGGGGTCAGTTCGGTGGTGGCAGTCCCAGCGGTTGGATCTAAGCAGGCAGGGTCTCTCCTGCTCCCCAGGACATAGGTGGTAGGTGTGCTAGAGAGGAGGTGGCTACCAAGGCACTGACCCTTGGTCAGGGTCGATGTTATTTAACTTGGGCAACAAGAGTCAATCAGAACCCAGGATTGACAATGATTGATCCGAGCAGACTGAGATGACTAATTCAGAACTTTACCAGCAGAGGCTTCCATTATCCGGTGGAGCTGCAGGACCCCTTCTTACAAAGAAACTCCACAGAGTCCTTTGTCAGTCATAGGACCCTTTAAAACTCTATAAGGGACTTATAGAGTAAGTAGCAGAATTGGATCTGGATCCTGATTCCAAATCCAGTACAAATGGGGTCCCAGGAGGAGGCAGGGGATAGCAGGCATCCTGGTAAACTTAGATTGGACTTAGTGACCTCTAAGGCCTCTTCTAATCCTCAATCTATGATTCTTTTTTGAAATCCATTTTAAGGGCATTACTTTAAAAAATTCTTTCCCATCCATAAATTCATTGAATCCTTGGAATAACCTTGTAAAGCAAGGCAGGGACCATTATCCCCATTTTACAGATAAGACTATTGAGGCTCAGGAAGGGGAAATGACTTAGAGACACTAGGACTTTATATAAGTACTGCCTATGGTTCTTTCCAACTATCCTTCATGCACTACTTCTGGAGAGGTACAACAAGACTACCTACTAACCAACAATTAAACTCAATCCAACTCACTGTCATCTCCCTTATTTCACTTCATACTTGACCAAACCCAACGACACAATGAAGCAAAAGCTTGTGCCTTGTGATTCATGGGCTAGTCTGCACCAGGAAATCCCCTAGCCCAGCCCTGGAGCCCCAGGGTCCCTTTGGCTCATTCTTGTGTCCTACCCCTTCCCCACATCCAAGAACCCTCACCCTTCCTCCCTAAAAGAAGGTATGGGCTACACTCCCTAAGAATGAGGGGACCCCTTCTCCTGGCATTTCTTCACCAATTGTCTCATTGTGTCCTACCCCACATTTTCTTTGGCCCATAGTGAAAAATTGCCTACCTATGGTTTTACATGAAAACATAAGGCAGGGCTGAACCAGGCACCAAGGGGCCCAGTCAAGGTCAACTAGTGACCCATCACCCAGACTTTTCCATGTTGTTTATGCTCCTGGGATGATTAACTAAGTCAAACAAGGAAAGAGTAAACTTTGAGGGGCCCCTGAGCCTTAGCTGTCCAACTTTGAACCTGTTTTTAAACATTAATCTCCAAGCCTCAAAGATTACAAGAGATACCTGACAGAGATATCTGATCCTTTCTTGTTCCTGACCTTTCCAGGTAGTAACATGGCAGAGGGCCAGTGTTTTGACCTCTATTCCTTTAACTCATGCCAGGGAGGGAGGCCCCCTAGGTGATCCTTTCTTTCTCCTCTACCCATCTCTACTTGAATTCCCTCCCTTCTTGGCTTCATGCTGTGTAAAAATCACAGAGCTCTGGACCCTAAAATGCCTTCCTGATTACTCATGGAAGGCCTGTTTGGGTCTCCATGCTATGGCCAGGTTACTTTGTGCCAAGGTATTTTTTGTTAGCTAAACTATAAGGGATAAAACCCCAGTGAGAAGGAATCTACATCCTTGACTTCCCCTGGCTCCTCTCTCTCTCTCTCTCTCTCTCTCTCTCTCTCTCTCTTTCTTTC
>NW_025374933.1:0-4722 GCF_016433145.1 Gracilinanus agilis
AGGGAAGGGAAGGGAAGGGAAGGGAAGGGAAGGGAAGGAATGCTGACTTTGCTATTAGTTTTATTTTCTAGGATCAGACAAAGGAAACATTATCTTTAGTTTTTGGATTCAGGAATCATAGCCTTGTCCCTTAATTCCCTTCTGCACTCCCTTTTATTTTAAAAAATTATCATTTTTAATATTTAAAAGTTTTCAAATTCCAAATGTTTACCCTCTCTCCAACCCCCCAACCCAAGCAATATGATATCAATACTACATGTGAAGTCATATAAGACATAGTTCCATATGCATTCTCTTTTCTAAGAGATATCAACACTAAATTCATCCAGTCATTTAGAGGAAAAGAAACTACCAGAGAATTTCAGGGTACAGCCTGTTTACAGGTGAGTAAGTTATACATACATAAAGAAGTTGCAGAGCCCATTTATAACCAGCTTAAGTCATATTTAATGTCTCTTTATAGCTCTATTTTGCTCCTAACTCAAAGTGAGAGAGAGCTGTCTTTTCTTCCCGTCATAGAAGGAGAGAATTTTTATATATTTTACCACAGGGGTCACTGCTGCTACTGATCTAATCTTATTCAACAATAAGCCCAGGCACTTAGTACTCTCACACACATCTAGATATTTTTCTACTCTACCCAATAACTGATGGGTACTAGGGAGAAATGCCATGTTTTCTCTAGTTCTCAGAGAGCTCAAAGAACTCTGTCCCACTAGCTCCAATTTTTTGGGAGGTTGTAATTCTTGTCTCATTAGCCAGGGGGCATTGTGAAAGTAGAATTATTAAGTTAAACTCTTTGCTCAAATTTCCAACCACTGGAAAAACTCATCCTTCCTTCATTCATGGTATATCTCCTAGGGACCCCAATCTCGTGAACATAGTATAATGGAGGCATCCAGAGAGGCATGATGTAACCATATGTGGTCTTGTTACCATAGAATCAAAAGGAATAAAACAAAAATGTACCAAAACAGCAACCATTCTGGTTATATAGCCATAGTTCCTTCCAAAACCAAGGAGCACTTGAGCAGTCTATAGGCATGCCACCAAATCAAAAGTTCTTGCTAACTTTTGAGGTAACTAGTTCCAGCCTTCCCATTGGCCAAGTACAAGCAAGTACAAACAAGTACCATTCCCCAGTGCTATTCCACTCACAGATTCTAAGAGGGCCAATGTCAGTGTTAAGGGAACTTGTGATCTGGAGCACCTTGGATGGTCTCTGAGTGCTCCTTAGGGAAGTCACTAACAATGTGCATTTTTAGACATCAATTTCTCCTTTCTTTATTTTCCTTTGCTGTCGACTGTTCCACCCTAGCCTTGGCTCCAGCCTCTCTTGCCTCACTATATTTACATCAAGAGCCTGCCCCTACACAAAAAGTACAGCCTTACTATAATAATCTCATCAGGAAAAAAAACTGTGTAGAGAGTCAGCCTAGGCTCTCTCTATCTTGATACCATATTCTCTTCTCTTTTCTCTCCCTCTCTTAAAAGTTTATCCATTAATCATATTTACATCATTTCATTCTCATGAGACTATCTTGGCTTCCCTAATCTTCTGCTCTTTCCATCTGGTCTTATTATGGGCAGGGTCAGCCCAAAATACAGGGCTCACAACTTGCAAGATGAGTCTGTGGGAAATTAATACTGAATTGGGAAATAATTTTCTCTTTTGGCCCCCCGAAAAAACAGTTTGTGTACGATTTCTCACCCCAAGTCTATGAAACTGGATTGGGTTCTCCCTTTTTGTCAGGGACAACAGGATTAAGGGAAGGGTCAGCCAGCCAATCAAGCTCTAGCCACCATGTGCTAGGTACCTACCATTTTGGACATTGGTAGCCCAACCATGTGGCAAAACAGGCTAGTGTTTTCCAGATCTGTTGATGTCCTTAAGACACATGTTTCTTCCTGTGATGAAGCAATGAGGGAGAAGTTAAGGCCTCTGAGTATCACTTCCTGTGTGATATATATTATGTATGATATGTAATTATAGAGAGAGATATAAGAAATATGCAAGAGTAAGTTGCTCTCTTTGGTCCCTCTCTTCTGACCATGATCTCACTCTCTCACTCACCTCTCCTACACAGCTGCTCACACTTGAGTCCATTTTTTGCCCGTGCTCTTATTCTTCTGGTTAGTTAGATTTCCTCCAGTGGTCTTTTTTAAACCCTTACCTTCTGTCTAAAGTCCAGAATTTAAAGGACTTACCCAAAGTCATAGAGTTAGCACTAAAATCTAGGCCTTATCAATTACTTAACTAAATTAACTATTAACTAACTAAGTAAATACCATTCCTAACATACCTTGTTGCATTTAGTTCCTTTGTCCTTTCCCTTGTCCTTGAAGAAATAAGATCTAGTTAGTTTCCTAGATACAGAACCATACCCTATTCACTCCCATGCCCAAAATGCATAAGCACACATATAGAGTTCAAATCAAAATTCAACAATCCCTGATCCCCACATCCAGAAAGTTTTTCTTTATATTCACAAAATCTAAAAGTTCTTGAATTAATCCCCTTCTTACATTTTCAATCTTCCTTCTTCTAGCCTTTTCTTTATTCAGTCCTCTCCCATCTTTTAACTAATCATTCTCACCTCACCTTCTTAGTTTTTTCTAGTTATTTCTTTTTATATGCACATTTCCTCTCCTCTTGCCATCTTGACCACCAGCTTGTCTTCTATTATTTTATTTCCTTTCAGTTGGCTTCTTGCCCATTACGAATTTATATAAACAAGTACCCATATGAAATATATATAATATAATCCTTCTACTCAACAACAACAAAAAAAGGGCACACAGTTATTTAGAGAAGAGTATCTATCACAGGAGTCTTAGATGACTCAGAAGTTAGATATAAGTTGTCTTGGAGCCAATTTAATCTATTATTCAAAATAAATGAATGCTGTTTTCTTTGGCACTTACAGGAAACTTGATTCCAGCTAAGATTTAGGGTGTCATAAAGAAACATTTTAATCTGAGCTAGTTCATCAAAGGAATTTATATCTCATGATATTGCCAGAGGGTAACCTCGACTAAGTAACCAGAGACTAATAATTTGAAGATTAAGCTACACCGAAAAGCCTGAAAGAATAGAGGGAAATATGTGATTCTTCCAAAAAGAAAAAAAACATATAAAAATATTTCTGTGTGATTGGCTAAATGGGCATCCTTCTTCCAAAATTAAGTAATATTTGGCATCATCCCTCACAGGGTTAAGTTCATGTGAAATAACATTTAATTTATGTCTTTGAAATAGGAGTGGAATAGGGACTGGACATGTAATACCATTGATATAAGGAATTCCCTGAGTAAGGAAACTCCGGCTACCAATTCAGGTCACTACCTTCTCAGAAGTTTATAGTCTTAGAGAGTGGCCCAAAGCACTGAAAAGTAATTGATTCACCTTGAGTCACACAGCTCTGTGTGTCAGAGGCATGACTTGAACTCAGATCTTCCTGGTTCCAAGGCCAACTCTGTATCCCTTATACCAGTGATGGGCAAACCTTTTAAAGAGGGAGCCAAAGGAAAGGAAAGGCTCGTCTGTCTGTCTGTTTCTAAGGCAACTCTTTCGAAGTTTCATTGTATTGTATCCTACTCACTGTATTCGTCAGATTAGGAATAATGTTGCACAACTGGATAGAACATTTCAGGGGGCCGCAGTTTGCCCCCTCACTGCCTTATATCATGCTGCTCCATTCACATTAGACATTTGAGACAGGATAAATATTTTGTGTATTTGATGTAGCTTCTCTACTCTACTGCAAGCTCCACTAGATTAAGGATCGTGTCTTACGTCTCTTTGTAAGTCCTCAGAGCCCAGCATACTTGTGTGCAATTATGTGAAAGGTAAATAAGCCTCCTTAGGGAGGCAGAATCTAGATAAAGAAAGTCATAGAGTGACAGCTTCATCCTAGCACAGAAATGACTCATAGAGTAGTTTTAGGTCAATGTGAGCACACCTGTGAAATGAGGCAAATCATCGTAACCATGAGAACCTTAGGATCTTCTTCTGCAAGCTAAAGGAGTTGGACTAGGATAATTTCTCTAGTTCCTTTCATTCTATGACTCTATGTTCAGGGAAGATTTATTATAGCTTGTCAGGAATGTTATGAAGCATATTCCTGCTAGTGGAAGTTGGATTAGATAGCCTTAGATGTCTTGTCCAAATGTAAGATTCTTTGACTAAGCATTTATAGCAGAGATAAGTTCATTGGAACTCCATTATAAAATCTACTTTGGGGAGCAGTAAGGTGCAAGCCAGGCCTAGAGATGAGAGGTCCTCGATTCAAATTTGACCTCAGACTTTCTGTGTGACCCTGGACAAGTCATTTAACCTCAATTGCCTCACCCTTACTGTTCTTCTGCCTTAGAACCAATACATAGCAATGACTCTAAGATGGAAGGCAAGGGTTTTTTTTAATTTTGAAAAATTAAAAAATAAAATTCTCTGTATGTGCCATGCTATGAGATAAGCCAGTGGGTGGAAACTTATAACAAGTACATCTTATTTAGATTATTTAGATTAAATTCAGCTCCAACAAAAATTAAAATGCAACAATACCATGGTAATGTTGTTATTTATCAGACCAAAGAAGTAGCTTATTCACAGGCTTAACATGATGAATTTTCAATATCTGTGCTTTATTTCCAAGAAGTTTCCTTTTAGCAGCCATTGTCATCATCCACACTCAGAGAGACAGATAAGTACATATATATATA
>NW_025374934.1:0-2244 GCF_016433145.1 Gracilinanus agilis
CTCTCTCTCTCTCTCTCTCTCTCTCTCTCTCTCTCTCTCTCTCTCACACACACACACACACACACACACACACTCCTCGCTCTCATTCTCTCTCTCTCTCTCATTTCTATCATTGCTCTTCTATTTCTTTATCTCTCTATCCATCCATCTCTGGTACTCTTATTTTTATCTGTTTCCCTCTTTCAATTTCTCTATCATATCTCTATCATTTCTATGTATCATCTACTATCTCTCTTTTCTTTTTCTTTTTCTTGCTCCAACTACCCATCTCTTGATCTTTATACATAATAAATATTTCCCTCTCATTTCTAGCATCTATCAACCTATTATGTCTCTCCTCTTTATCAAAAACATAATCTATTATATATCATTTCTATGTACTTATGTATCTATCTCTCTACCTTACTACCATTGCTATCTGTGTATCTTTCTATCATCTTTCTATTGTTACTTTATTTCTTTATCATTTCTTTATAATTCTATTTTCTCTTCTAGGGGCTTGCCATTGAAAGGCCTCCTAATCTCTGAGCCCCAGCTCTTTTTTCTTCTTCCTGGTGCACCATATCTGAGGAGACTGATGTGTATCTAGTTGAAAAGTACAAGCATTCCTGAGCTGCTATATTGTCTTCTTTATGCTGAATAAAATGGTCCCTATAGAGACAGTGCCACAAATTATAATGAGGTTCCCACACTGGCCCCCAAAAGCTTATCAGAGACATAATATAATTGAAAAATGAGGAGAGGAATGATAAAAGGGAAAGGAAAAGAGAGAAGAGGAAAAGAAGTCCCAAAGGGCAAGGGCAGTGAGTCAAAACTAAGGGTAATTACAAAATAAAATCATTTCATCTACATTGAGGCTTATACAAGCTCTGTAGGATCTTTTGGGAACCTAAATGCCACTTCTAAATTAATTCTATGTGAAAATAACATTTCAAGTTATAAACACTTAACTTAGAAAATTCTTTCCTGCACAACATATATTTGTGACCTCTCTATTCAGATGTACAACACCTTAACTGAGGCCCTCATCACTTCTTCCCCAGACTATTGCAATATCCTCTGAGGAATTCTTCAGCTGGGTAGATGAACTATTTTAAAGACTATTTTGATAACTTTATTTCAATATAATGGGTTTCCATTTTAATCTTATATACTTTATTTTATGTATTTTAAAACAGTATTCTGTTTTTAATAGGATTTCATAGGCTTCACTAGATTGTCACAAGGGTCTATGATATCAAAAAGGTTAAGCACTCCTCTAGATCTCTCAGCCTCCAGTCTGTCCTTTCTGTAACTCGTCTTCCACACAGCTGCTCAAGTGACACTCCTAAAACCCAGTCTGATCCTGTCATTCCTCTGATCAAGGAGCTTCAGAGGTTCCCACAGTTTCAAACTCCTGTTTGAAATATAAAGACCTCCCCTTTATCTCTCTAACCCATTTTTTTAGATTAATTTCAAACTACAGTTTTTAATGTGTTTTCCATTTTAGGCAAATTAGGGTGTCTGCTATTGCCTATAAACAAAATCTATCTCCTGCTTCCATAACTTTGCACAAAATATTCTTTCATATCTGGAAGACTCTCCTGTCTTGACTGTTAGAATTCCTAATTCTCCCTCAAGATTCAACTCAAGTGCTACCTCTTATATGAGTCCTTTTCTGATTCCTCCTCCCCACTAGTTTTCCATGTTTCCCTGAAAGTTATATATTTACATTTAGATATGTATTTATATGGGGCAGCTGAGTGGCTCAGTGGATTGAGAGCCAGGCCTAGAGACTGGAGGTCCTAGGTTCAAGTCCGGTCTTGGACACTCCCAGCTGTGTGACCTTGGGCAAGTCACTTGACCCCTACTACCCACCCTTACCACTCCTGGGCCAAGGACGGTTCCCTAGCACGGATGAAAAAAGGAGGAAGGTTGGGGGTGGGGCTAGCAACCCCACCCTGTAAAAACTACATCTGCTAAAGAAACTGCAACCTAAAGTAGGGGCAGCTGGGCTAGCTCAGTGGATTGAGAGCCAGGCCTAGAGACGAAAGGTCCTAGGTTCAAGTCCAGGCTCAGACACTTCCCAGCTGGGTGACCCTGAGAGACTGTGTGTCCCATTGCCTACTGGTTGTGGCCCTATGCTCCTAGAATGGAGTCCCAGGTTAAAAAAAATGTATTTATATAGCACATGAAATTCTATAAAATTTATATTTTAAAATATATATAATATATAATATAATTTTAATTTTTAATATGTATAAG
>NW_025374935.1:0-5546 GCF_016433145.1 Gracilinanus agilis
AGGAGGAAGGAAAGAAGGGAGGGAGGAAAGAAGGGAGGAGGAAGGAAAGAAGGGAGGGAGGAAAGAAGGAAGGAAGGAACAAAGGAAGGGAGGGAGGGAAGAAAGGAAGATGGGAGAGGGGAGGAAGGAAAGAGAACTAGTGTGAAAAGAAGAAGAGGGTTATTGAACTATGAATGCCACATATGGAGTGCTGGGTTCAGTTCTGGGGCCCTTTTTTAAGAATATTGACAAGTTGGAGCCCAACCAGAGAATGGTGGTCAGATTTAGGAGCACATGCCTTTGGAGGACATTGGAGTTGTTCGGTTTGGAGAACACGCTTAATAGGAAACAATGGAATTATCCTTCGGTATTAGAAATGTCATTCTATGGCTGAGAGATTATTAGACTTGTGATGCTGAAGTCCAAAGAACTGAGCCGGGGCGATGGAGAGAAGCTGACAGAGTGACTTTGAGCTCAGTGTCACAGAAGTGTCACCAGGATGGGAGCTCCCCAATAAGGCCCGGGCAGCCTCAGCCAAGGGCGAGCTCCTTTCCACGGGAGCGTCCGAGTCTGGATGACCGTATGTGGGACATGCCACCGAGAGGCTTCCTGTTCGTGTATGGACCTTGGGCAAGGCCCTGAGGGGACTCCCAGAGATTTCTGGGACCAGCCTGAGCACTCAAGCCAGAGTCTCGGCCCCCGCTAACAAGCTGAAGGGAGTCCTGCCGTCTCTGATGCTGTTACAGTCCAGCGTCTTTCCCAGCCGTCATCCGCATTCCCGTTTCTGCCAGCATTTTTCAGCTTGCAAAGTGCTTTCTTTGGCTGGAGAACACCGGGCAGGGCAGCGGCAGGACCGTCTCCCTGTTCCAGACGAGGAGATGCCCCCAAACCATGAGCTGCTGGCCCGTCGTGGCGGAGGACTCCGCGTCGCCATCGTGTAGGGCCTCGATTTCTTAGGACTTTGTCTCGATGGCAAGTAAACTGAGTCACTGAAGGAACGAAGGAGTCTGGTTTGTGCCAGGCAGCGCCGCGCTGGGGATCCCACCACGCAATCCCTCCTCTCAAGGTCGGGGGAGACCCCGGAGGCAGGAGGTTGGGGCCGCGCGGCTGCCCAGCAGACTTTCCCATCAGTCTCTTTAGGGCTTTACTTGGGGGTCGAGGCTCGGCGTGGGAGCGGCGTTTGGCCCGGAACTGCTCCTTAGACTCAAACGTCTGCCCCACCCCATAACGCCTTCGGTTTTCCCGACCCGTTTTCAGAAACCTGGAGAAGAGTTTATCTGTGGCCGGGGAAGGGCGCCGACTCTAGGAAGAGGCCGAGCTGAGCCGGAGGAGGGAAGAACGCGGAGTTTCAAAGGTATCTTTATCGTCCCGGGCCCAACGTTGCATGACAGGTGCCGGTTTTTTGATGATGGGGGTCTTTAGGGGTGCGCCATGTTGGAAACGACATGCTCAAGATCTGAACGGCCACAGCGCGCCGCCCCCGTGGGGCTGGACGGAGGGGAGGAGGAGAACCTGGCGTCAGGATCATTATAAAGTCTGCCCTTACACGAAGAGGACATTTTTGCTCTGAGAGAGGAGAATCCCTTTTCCTTTCCTTCCACCTCTTCTCCACTGGCCGCTGTTTTTCTCCAAATAAAGCCACATTTTCTCTGCAAGCATCTTGGTCTCCCGTCTGCTCGTTAGAGTGATTTTTCTGGGGGTGCAGGCTGCCCCCAAATTCCACCACACACGACGGTGACCAACATGGAAGTGTGTTTTGCATGACAATAAAAATAAAATTCAATTCGATCCTGAGATAGGAGGGCAGTGACGAGGACTTCTTTCCGGGGAGCCGTGGGTGTGGAAGAGGGCAGCTCCCCACTAGGGGCGGGGGGGAAGGGGGGCAGTGGCTGGAGTGGTGAAGGGGGCTGGACTCACTTGCACGTGCTGCCTCTTTGGCAGGGAGCCTGGCTGCTGCTTCGTGCTGGTTTGCTGGCCCAGGGGTGGCAGCTGGTAAGGATGGATGACCCCTTCTTTTCTTTTTCTATTTTTTTTTTAATTTTTATTTTAAACTCAACTTCTGTGTATTGGCTCTTAGGTGGAAGAGTGGTAAGGGTGGGCAATGGGGGTCAAGTGACTTGCCCAGGGTCACACAGCTGGGAAGTGTCTGAGGCGGATGACCCCTTCTTCACAGAGGTGATGGATGATGGCTTCAGGGCTGGGCTGGAAGCAAGGATATTCTCCTGGGAAGTGGGGGTGTCTTGCTCCCCCTGAGATCTTTGGGTCTTCCCAACCACTGGTGACAGTTGGTTAACAGTTAGAGAGGATAGCAGTCTAGAGCAGTGATTCCCAAAGTGGGTGCCACTGCCACCGCCCCCCCCCCTTGGGTGCTGCAGCGATCCAGGGGGACAGTCATGGCCACAGGTGCATTTATCTTTCCTATTAATTGCTATTAAAATTTAAAAAAAATTAATTTCCAGGGGGCTAAGTAATTTCTTTCTGGAAAGGGGGCAGTAGGCCAAAAAAGTCTGGGAACCACTGGGCTAGATGAACCTTTTTCTCCACAGGTGGTGTTCTTTTTTTGTTGTTTGTCCTTCATTAAAAAAAATTATTTCCTTCCTTCTTGGAATCAATACCAAGTATAAGAAGAGCAGTAAGGGCTAGGTCATGGGGGTGAAGTGACTTGCCCAGGGTCACATAGCCAGGAAGTGTCTGAGATCAGATTGGAACCCAGGACCTCCCGTCTCTAGGCTGGCTCTCCATCCTCTGAGAAACCTCACTGCCCCTGTCCTTTTTTGGAGAGGACCAACGATGTCACGGGCGATGTCTTGATTTGCTCATGAATCGCATTTTAGCGCAGCAGAGTTGCACAATCATCCACTTCACTCTCTCTTCCAGAGTCAGCAGAGTCCGGCGGCAAGACACAAGCCAAGATGGCCAGTAATGGCCCAGGATGCTGCGGATGGCCTTGCTTCATGCCTCTTCCTGGCCACTGAAACAAATCCAAGCATTCTGCCAGGAGAAGTCTTCACAAGCCTCACGATGGCTATGGGGGCCTGTCTCGAAGCCGGTAGGTGGGGTGAGCTGGGGGGCCGCCCTGCCCTGGGCTCCAGCCCCTGAGCTGCCTCCATCAGGGTTTGAGGGAGAGTCACGATTGTGGTGGGGGCAGGATTTCGCCTCACCTGGCTCGTACCTCCTCCCGTCTCTCCCCAGGGTGCCTTGTTGTTTCAGCTTTGGCAGCCTTGTCTGCCCGACAGGTGGCAGTGGGAGAAAAAAAGCCACAGGGACCGTTGTAGATCTGTGGGGGGTTTTTTGGAGCCAGAAATAGTCTGGGCTTACAGCTAATTAAGGGCTTTGTTAATCCCCATGAGTCAAGAGAAGAAGGGAGAAAATAGCTAGCGCAAATCTGTCCGCATGTCACCTTTGGCGAAGCACTCTCTGGTCTTCAGCCCCTGATCTACAATATTTCTAGCAGTGAATAAGGCTAAGGAAGGAATTTCTAGAGAGAGGATAATAAATAGCGGATGGAAAAAGTCATAGGGATATTGTAGTGGAGAGAGTAATTCTAAATCAGCATCCCTGAGAAGAATTTTTAGTTAATAGAATCCTAGAAAATGGAATGTTAGAGCTGGAAGGGGCTTTATTTCATTTATTTATTTAGTTAGTTTTTGAAGGGACTTTATTTTATTTTTTTAAACCCTTACCTTCCATCTTGGAGTCAATACTGAGTATTGGCTCCAAGGCAGAAGAGTGGTAAGAGCTAGGCAATGGGGATTAAGTGACTTGCCCAGGGTCACACAGCTGGGAAGTGTCCGAAGCCAGATTTGAACCCAGGACCTCCCATCTCTAGGCCTGGCTCTCAATCCACTGAGCTACCCAGCTGCCTCCTTGAAGGGACTTTAAAGATTGTCCAGTCCAGGTTTTTTTTTTAGTTAAATTTTTATCTTCTGTCTTAAGAATTGATACTAAGTATTGATTCTAAGACTGAAGAGCGACAAGGGTTGAGCAACTGGTCTTAAGTGACTTGCCCAGGGTCACCCAGCTAGGAAGTGTTGGAAGCCAGATTTGACCAAGTTCACTTTTACAGATTAAGATACTGAGGCAGCCCTGGGGGAATCAGGTCATAAAATACTATTGCATATACCAGTGGGGGAAAAAAAGAGTTTTGATGCTTTGCAAACTCAGCATCCTTCAACAATATGACATAATAGCCAAGAAAGCTAAGATGAACTTGGAAGAACTCATAGGAATGAGGAGGTAAGGCAATAGATAGAACACTGAATCTAGAGTCAGGAAGACCAGAGTTCAAATGCAACCTCAGACACTGACTAGCTGTGTGACTCTGTTTGCCTTGGTTTCTTCATCTGTAAAACAAGGACAATCCTAGCACCTACTCTCAAGATTGTTGATAGGCTCAAATGAGATATTTGTAAAGTGCTTTGAAAATCTTAAATATCTGTATAAATGCAAGCTTTTTTTTTAACCCTTACCTTCTATCTTAGAATCAATAGTGTGTGTTGTTCCAAGGTAGAAGAGCAGTAAGATGAGGTGATGGGAGTTAAGTGACTTGCCCAGGGTCATACAGCTAGGAAGTGACTGAGGTCAGATTTGAACCCAGGACTTCTCATCTCTGGGTCTGGCTTTCGATCCACCAAGCTACCTGGCTTCCCCCAAAAGGCAAGCCTTTACTATTATTTTCGATAAATCCACTGAGAATCTAACCTGGTCAGAGTGCTTCTGGAATATACTCTTCAGTTCTGGACACCACATTTATATTTATGAG
Source organism: Gracilinanus agilis (assembly GCF_016433145.1). Classification (NCBI taxonomy): domain Eukaryota; kingdom Metazoa; phylum Chordata; class Mammalia; order Didelphimorphia; family Didelphidae; genus Gracilinanus; species Gracilinanus agilis. The sequence goes on from NW_025374935.1 coordinate 4,742, forward strand.
AACAGCAAGAGGACAACCAGATGATGAAGAACCTTGAACTTCTGCCATTTGAGCATTGATTGAAGGAACTAAGAATATTTAGCCTGAAGCAGAGAAGGCTGGTTGGGGTCGGGGGCACAAAGAAGGGACATGATGCATTAGTGTTTTAGAGGGCCGGAAAAAGAGAACAGTCTCCAATCAGCTTGATATCGAGAGGGACTTCCTAACAACTGGAGGAACTTGAAAATGGATTGGGTTTACTGCAGGAGGAGATGGAATCCTCTTCTTTCCAGGTCTTCAGGCAGAGGCTGGAGGGTCATTTGCCAGCCACATTACAGTGAGAGTTCTTTTTTCAGGCATTTAGGATTAGGGTTAGGATTAGGGTTAAAGGCCCCGAGGACCCTTCCAATTCTAAAATGTTGTGATTCTGGGACATCACACTGTTGTGATTTATATTGAACTTAGAGGCCACAATTGCCCCTGGATCCTTGCAGACAAACTGAGTCTTCTCCATCTTCTTTTGAAGTTGATCATTTTGAATCCAAGTATTAGACTTTATATTTATGCTTTGTAAATGTCGCCTTTACTTGATTCTGTCCAACGTTCTATGTTGTCAAAGTCTTTATGGAACCTGATTACCATCTGATGGGTTAGTCAACCCTCCCAAGTTTGGGTCACATTCAGTGCCTGCTTTTATCCTACAAAGGTTAAAATGTTAAACAACACAGATATTTGGAGGGATTCCACTGGAGACTCCCTTCCAAAATGACATGGCTATTCTTTGAGTTCGGTCATTTAACCTGTTCCAAACCCATCTAATTATATT
>NW_025374936.1:0-2372 GCF_016433145.1 Gracilinanus agilis
TGGATTGAGAGTCAGGCCTAGAGATGGGAGGTCCTAGGTTCAAATCCGGCCTCAGACACTTCCCAGTTGTGTGACCTTGGCCAAGTAACTTGATCCCCATTGCCTACCCTTACCACTCTTCCACCTATAAGTCAATACACAGAAGTTAAGGGTTTTATAATTTAAAAAAAAATAGACAGGGAAGTTCATTACAACCTGATTAAAGGCAGTATAGAAAATGAGGAAATAACATTGCTCAATATATATGCACCAAATGGCATAGTATCCAAATTCGTAAGGAGAAACTGGCAGAGCTCAAGAAGGAAATAGATAGTAAAACCATACTATGGGAGATCTAAATATTCCTCTTTCAGATCTAGATAAATCAAACCAAAAAATAAATAATAAAGAGGTAAGTGACATGAATGAAGTCCTAGAAAAATTAGATTTAATAGATATGTGGAGAAAAATAAATAGGGACAAAAAGGAATACACCTTGTTTTCAGCTGCACATGGTACATTTACAAAGATTGACCAAGTAATAGGGCATAGAAACATTGCAAACAAATGCAAAAGTGCAGAAATAATAATTGTAACCTTCTCAGATCATAATGCAAAAAAATAATAATTAGTAAGGGTCCCTGGACAGCCAAATCAAAAACTAATTGGAAATTAAATGATATGATTCTCCAAAACCAGCTAGTCAAAGAAGAAATCATAGAAACAATCAACAATTTCATTGAAGAGAATGACAATAATGAGACATCCTACCAAACTCTGTGGGATGCAGCCAAGGCAGTACTCAGGGGGAAATTTATATCCTTGAGTGCATATATTAACAAATTAGGGAGGGCAGAGATTAATTAATTGGGCATGCAACTTAAAAAATTAGAAGTAAGCAAATTAAAAATCCCCAGATGAAAACTAAATTAGAAATACTAAAAATCAAGGGAGAAATAAATAAAATCAAAAGTAAAAGAACTATTGAATTAATAAATAAGACTAGAAGCTGGTACTTTGAAAAAACAGATAAAATAGACAAAGTACTGGTCAATCTAATAAAAGAAAGGAAAGAAGAAAACCAAATTGATAGTATCAAAGATGAAAAGGGAGACCTCACCTCTAATGAAGGGGAAATTAAGGCAATCATTAAAAACTATTTTGCCCAATTATATGGCAATAAATATAACAATTTAGGAGATATGGATGAATATTTACAAAAATATAAATTGCCTAGATTAACAGCAGAAGAAATAGAATACCTAAATAATCCCATATCAGAAAAGGAAATTGAACAAGCCATCAAAGAACTCCCTAAGAAAAAATTTCCAGGGCCTGAAGGATTCACAAGTGAATTCTATCAGACATTCAAAGAGCAACTAATCCCAATACTGTACAAATTATTTGATATAATAAGCAAAGAAGGAGTCCTACCAAATTCCTTTTATGAAACAAATATGGTACTGATTCCAAAGTCAGGTGGATCAAAAACAGAGAAAGAAAACTATAGACAAATCTCCCTAATGAACATAGATGCAAAAATCTTAAATAGAATACTAGCAAAGAGACTCCAGCAAGCAATCAAGAGGATCATCCACCATGACCAGGTGGGATTTATACCAGGAATGCAAAGATGGTTCAACATTAGGAAAACCATCCACATAATTGACCATATCAACAATCTAACAAACAAAAATCACATGATTATCTCAATAGATTCTGAAAAAGCCTTTGACAAAATGCAGCATCCATTCTTATTGAAAACCCTTGAAAGTATAGGAATAGAAGGACCTTTCCTAAAAATAATAAACAGTATATACCTAAAACCATCAACAAGCATCATATGCAATGGGGATAAATTTCCAATTTCCTTTCCAATAAGATCAGGAGTGAAACAAGGATGCCCATTATCTCCTCTATTATTTAACATTGTACTAGAAACATTAGCAGTAGCAATTAGAGAAGAAAAAGAAATTGAAGGTATCAAAATAAGCAAGGAGGAGACTAAGCTATCACTCTTTGTAGATGATATGATGGTCTACTTAAAAAATCCTAGAGAATCAACTAAGAAGCTTGTAGAAATAATCAACAACTTTAGCAAAGTTGCAGGATACAAAATAAATGCACATAAATCATCAGCATTTCTATATATCTCCAACACATCACAGCAGCAAGAGGTAGAAAGAGAAACACCATTTAAAATCACCCTGGACAATATAAAATACTTAGGAATCTATCTACCAAAACAAACATAGGAATTATACTAAAATAACTACAAAACACTTTCCAAACAATTAAAACTAGATCTAAACAATTGAAAAAATATTGATTGCTCATGGGTAGGATGAGCTAACATAATAAAAATGACCATTCTACCCAAATTAATTTACCTA
>NW_025374937.1:0-2950 GCF_016433145.1 Gracilinanus agilis
AGGAAGGAAGGAAGGAAAGGAAGGAAAGGAAGGAAGGAAGGAAGAAAGGAAGGAAGGAAAAAGCATTTTAAGTGATTATGATGGGCCAAGTACTATGAGTATTATCTCATTTATATTTCACATCAACCCTGCAAGATAGATAGTATGATTATCCCCATTAAGGCAGAATTTAACTGATTTGACCAGGATTGTACTGTTAATATGTGCTGGAGGCTAAATTTGAAGTCTGGTCACCAGACCAAAGACCCATCACTGTACCAGCTGCCTCAATGAACCCTGTGCTGTGATTCTGTGACTCTGTGACTCTGATGTAGGTATTAGTCCTGTCCTCCATTACCAGTTCTAAATATTTATTCAAATAATGGAAAGAAAGAACTGGCTGTAAATCATGGACCTTCAGAGGCTACATTAACTCTGTTACACCACATGATGCCATTTAATAAGTGCTCAGAAAAGGTTAGTGCAGCTTCCAAAGTTGACTGATTTTAAGCAGGCCTTATTTAAAGTTCTGCTTCCCTCCCCTCCCTCACCCTCCCTTTGGGATATCCTAAGGTGTCTCCAATTAATTTCATAGAAACTGATGGAACGCTCAGAAAATTCTCAAAACATAGTTCACTTTGTTATTTTAAAAGATATAAAATATTTATTTCTGACATTGATAGATACACAGAATGTCAATACATTCTATTTTATTTTACACTTGATGGTTTCCATCTGCTTTTACTCTGCAGTCGTTTTTCTTATAAATTTCCCCTGCCATACAAATTCCTACCATTGAAACCTTCTTTCTGATCAAGAGGTACATTTCAACAAAGCAACAGATGCAAGGACCAGGTCTAAGAATAAATTGTTGTTTTTGTTCAGCCATTTCAGACTTCTTGTGACTCCATTTGGGATTTTCTTGGTAGAGCCACTGGAATGGTTTGCCATTTCTTTCTCTATCGCATTTTACAAATGAGGAAACTAAGGTAAACAAGGTCAAGAGACTTGCTCAGGGTCACACTAGTATCAGGCCCAGTACTCTATGCCCTTCACCACCTAGAATGGACACCATATTCTAGATCCATAGTCCTCCATGTCATTACTATGAGGAGGGCATCTCTCCTGGTTCTGCTTATTTCATTCCACATTGGTCCATTTGAGCTAGGTTTTAACCCTTTTACAAAAAAGATGGGAAAGTAAGTGGGGCCATACAGTTGAGGGAAATAACTATTAGACCATGGAGTTTGAACCTAATTCATAGACTACTGAATGGTTTTGAGCTGAGGAGTGGGAGAAAAGATAATGCTTTAGTAAAATTAATCTGACAATTGTAAGCCAGATGGATGAGAAAAGTCAAAGGCTGAAAGCACAGTTAAGTCATTTCAGTGACACAAATGAGAGATAATAGTGGCTTGAACTATATTTCTAGAAATGGAAATTGAAAGTAAGTCACTGAACAAGAGGAAAGAAGAATCAAGAAAGAAGAACTGGTGTGGGAGGAAAGGAGAGAGAGAGGAATTAAAAATGACTCCAAAGTCATTTTGACTAGGAGAAAAATCATGAACAAAAATAGAGAAGTCAGAAATAGGAGCTGATTTAAGAGATGATGAATTCAGTTGAAGCAAAGATGTTAGCAGGACATCTTTTTGCTTTTGTTTTTTACTAATTGTCATTTTTTATGAACTTACTGACATAATTGTGCATTACTCTAACAGCTTTAAAAATATTTTCTCATATGATCATCACAACAACCTTGGGAAATAGAATGCTATTATTCTCTCTATTTTGCAGTTCCGGGAACTGAGGCAAACAGAAGTCAAATAACTATTGAGTGGGCACTCTGGACATCTGAATATGACTGGGGTTTCCATGATATTGCTTCTTTCTTCCTATCTACAATACAACAAAACTTTACATAAAAGAAGATAAGATTACCCATATGACCCGATTGTCCCAGCTTCTTTGACAGTTTCTTGGTCATCTGTGGGAGTGGAGGTGGGGATCAAATGACCAATCAGCAAGCTAAATCCGGACCACCACCTGTTTTGTATAGCTTGAGAGCTATCCATGGTTTTTACAATTTTAAATAAAGTTTCATCCTATTTGAAAATATCAAAAAATTAGTCAGCTTATTGCATGCAAAAAGAGGCAGCAACTACAAAACACTTTCCAAACAAATAAAAGTGGACCTAAACAATTGGAAAGCCATTGATTGCTCATGGATAGGATGAGCTAACATAATAAAAATGACAATTCTACCCAAATTAATTTACCTATTTAGTGCCATACCTATCAAGCTACCAAAAAACTTCTTTACTGAATTAGAAAAAACTATAACAAATTTCAGGGGCAGCTGGGTGGCTCAGTGGATTGAGAGCCAGACCTAGAGACTGGAGGTCCTAGGTTCAAGTCTGGCCTTGGACACTTCCAGCTGTGTGACCTTGGGCAAGTCACTTGACCCCTATTGCCCACCCTTACCACTCCTGGGCCAAGGATGGTCCCTAGCCCGGATGAAAAAGGAGGAGGGTTGGGCGTGGGGCTAGCAACCCCACCCTGTAAAAACTACATCTGCTAAAGAAACTGCAACCTAAAGTAGGGGCAGCTGGGCTAGCTCAGTGGATTGAGAGCCAGGCCTAGAGACGAAAGGTCCTAGGTTCAAATCCGGGTTCAGACACTTCCCAGCTGGGTGACCCTGAGTGACTGTGTGACCCATTGCCTACTGGTTGTGGCCCTATGCTCCTAGAATGGAGTCCCAGGATAAAAAAAAAAAAAATAACAAATTTCATTTGGAATAACAAAAGATCAAGAATATCAAGGGAAATAGTGAAAAAAAATGTGAAGGAAGGGGGCCTAGCAGTACCAGATATTAAACTATACTATAAAGCAGCAGTCATCAAAACAATATGGTACTGGCTAAGAGACAGATTTAAACCTAGGACCTCCTGACTCTCATCCTGGCTCTTAATCC
>NW_025374938.1:0-5448 GCF_016433145.1 Gracilinanus agilis
AGGGGGAGGGCGGGAAAGGTGAGGAGGGGTCATCAGCGCTCCCTCCTCACTTCCCCCATCACTTCCCGCCGCGGATCTCTGGACCCCCAGTGGGGGTGGGTGGGAGGGGGGTGGATTGGGAACCCAGTTCATCCCGAGGAGGCGCACAGGCGTGTGCGGGTTGGGGGGGAAAGGGGTAGGCAGGACTAGACATGCGGAGGGGGTGGGGGGAAGACCTCCCCAGGCCTCCATTTAAATATTTTCCCCTCTGAAACGTAATCATCATAATGCGCGGGGGCACCTGGGTAGAGAGCCAGACCTAGAGACCAGAACTCCTGGGTTCAAATAGGACCTCAGACATTTCCCAGCTGTGTGACCCTGGGCAAGTCACCTAATAGGAATTACCTAGCCCTTGCCACTCCAATATTGAGCTTAAGAGGGAGGGTAAAGTGTTAAATAATAACACTCAGCCATCATTCACATTGTGCTTTGTGAGCGGCCAAGACCCTTTGCAAAGATGTATCTTTTTCTCCTCCTGACAGCCCAGGAGGCAGGCAGGAGCTGTCATTGTCCTCATTTTGTCCAGTCATTTCAGTCCTGTCAGTCTTTGGGGATCATGGGTTTTCCCAGCAAAGATAATGGCTAGTTTTGTTTTTTTTTTTCATTTCCTTCTCCAGCTCATTTTACAGACCAGGAAACTGAGGCAAACAGGGTGGAGTGACTGGTCCAGGATCACACAGCTAGCAAGTGTCTGAGGCCTGATTTGAGCTCAGGTCTCCCTGATGCCAGGCTTCTTATGCACTACCCCACTTAGCTGCATTTTACAGATGAAGAAACTGAGGCAAGCAGAAGTCCTGAGGCTGGATTGGAACTCTGGCCTTCCAAGTTGTCCCCTAGAGTCTTATGGGTTGGATGCACAAAGTGGAGGGGATTTTATTCTTCATCATATTATATAGATGGAGTCCCTGCCTGTAAAATGGGAATGCCTTTTTGTAAAGTAGAGGGCTGGAGGCAGCTGGATGGCTCAGTGGATTGAGAGCTAGATCCTGGGATCAAATCTGGCCTCAGACACTTCCTAGCTGTGTGACCCTGGGCAAGTCACTTGACCCCCATTGCCTAGCCCTTACCACTCTTTTGCCTTAGAACCAATAAGCAGTATTGATTCTAAGAGGGAAGGGAAGGGCTGGGATGGTTGAGGCCAGGGAAGTCTTGTTTTTCTTTTTTCAAGAAGACTATGTGTGAAAAGGTGTCAGTTTGTACCAGGGCTATCAGAGAGTTCCGGAGGGGAGGAGTTTTCTTTGGGCCAAGGGCAGAACCGGGAGGGACCTGAGGAAGTTTAGAGGAAGGACTGGTATATCCAAGAAAAGGAAAAACTTGTAACTCCAGGAATGACTCTGGCCCCAGGGAAATGGCTCTTTCCTTGTCCCTGGAGGCCTTCAGATGGAGGCAGGGAAGACTTCCTGGAGGGGGGAGCTCCTGCTAAAAGGGTCACGCAAAAGGTCTTGTCATGTTTTGGGCCAAAGGTTTGCCTTTGGAGAGCGCCTGGCTAATGACTTTTTCTGCAAGCACTCCACTCACAGGCTCCTTCCCCTCCTCCCCCAGCTGAGGAATTCTGCCCTTTCCTTTAAATCCAGGAGCTCTGCCATTCTCCTAGCTGTTTCCTTTCCCTTGTTTGCCATCCCCTTGATCTGATTCTGTAGGTCTGAGCTGGGGCAGCCTGCACCCTGCTCACTGGGCTCCTATCCTCTGCAGAAAGCCCTTTTCTGGCCCTGAGGCAGCTTCTCAGCCTCCATCTGCCCTTGGTGCAGCCCTGCAGAACTTGGGTAATGGTGAACTTCGCCAGAAGAAGGGCCAGGATTGCAGACTCTTCCCCTCTTGGGCTCCAGGAACTAGTGCAGGGAGTTGAGGAGGGAATTTCCCAGAAGCATTTCTTAGAGCCAGTTGGGGAAGTCTGGAGAAACTGCAGTAGAGAGAGGCCTTGGATGGTGGCTGTGCTGATGGGGAGGCCCAAAGGGATTGGGGGTCACGGGAAGTCCAAGGATGGCATCTATGGGGCAGAAATAGGACTCTTAGGGGTAGCTCAGTGGATTGAGAATCAAGCCTAGAGACAGGAGGTCCTAGGTTCAAATCCGGCCTCAGACACTTCCCAGCTGTGTGACCCTGGGCAAGTCACTTGACCCCCATTGCCTACCCTTACCAATCTTCCACCTATAAGTCAATACACAGAAGTTAAGGGTTTAAAATTAAAAAAAAAAAGAAATAGGACTCTTCATTGGCTGGTGTGACCTGATTTTATAGCAATCCACAGGGCAGGTGGTAGCACTGTGGTAGAAATAACTGCCATTTATGTACCATTCAGGGGTGTAAATAGCTTTGCATCTATTCTCTCCCTTGATCCCCACAAGCGGTGGGGGGAGATAGAGAGGGCCTTCCAGTCTTCTTCACCAGACTCATTGACTAAGGAAGAAATAGACTCCAAGTGTCAGAAGGGGCATCTGAGCCCAAGTTTCTCAGCACTTCACGCCTCCTGGTTCCTCTACACCAGGTAGGGAGACTGTGAAGCTGGGAGCTGAGCCCAGGGCCACACAGCCACCCAGGACACACAGGGAGGACCAGAGGACGTGTCTCCAGGGGCAGGAGATTAGGGTATGCACTCCCTTTCCCTTCTGAGAGACAGAAAAGTTCTCCTGTTGCCCACTTTTTCCTCCTTTGGAAAAAAAAATGGCTCTGTGTGTGTGTTGAGTGACCAGTGACAGAAGGAAATGAGGAACTTGGAGTTTGCAGAGAAGGAAGCACTGGGCTGCTCTGTTTCTGCTGAAATCCACCCAGGAATGTGGGATGCAGTGGCGGAACCCTGAGAGAAGGGAGACCAATCCAGGCTTTCTGGTGACTGAAAAGTCAGCATCCCACAGCAGGATGCGATTGGAGAGCAGCAGAAAAAGGGCAGGAGGGGGGAAATGACTTTAAAGATTGCCTTTGTCCTTTGATAAAGGCTATTGGAAAAGTGGTCAGTGGCCAGGCATGGGCCTGGCTGGGGAAGAAACAGGACTCCTCGCAGTGTAAGCCCCCGACCTCTCCATTATAAGCCTCCATTGGTTCAAGTAAGCTAACTGTGACCACAAATCTCTGGGGTAGTTCAGTGGTGAAAGGTCTGGAGTCTGGAAAACCTGAGTTCAAATGTGATCTCAGGCACTTGGGCAAATCCCTCAGCCTCTGCTTCAGTTTCCTCATCCGTAAAATGGACACAGTCATTGCCCCTACTGTGTAGGGTGGTTAGGGTAAACGAGACAGTGCTGTAAAGTGCTTAGAGCAGTGGCTGCCCCATGGTAAGTGCTACGTAAATGTTACTCCTATTTGATGAGGACAAAATTGTGTTGGAGGCTGAGCCTGTGAGAGGGTCAACTTGTTTTTGAAGCCAAGGGAGCAACTGGGTTGGGGCCAGCATTTTCCCCTTTGGCACACCTCTACTCTGAATGGGTTTTTTCCTCCTAAAACTCTTACCTTCTAAGACAGAAGAGCAGCAAATGCGAGGCAGTTGGGTTTAGGAAGTGTCTGAGGCTGGATTTGAACCCAGGTTCTCTCGATTCCAGGCCTGGCACTGTCACCACTGCTGCCCCTTCAAGTGTTTCTTTAAGTATAACAGAAGATCTACAGGAGTATAGGGGAAACCCATTAGAATGAAATGAAGCTGTAGTCTCCCCTCTGTCTATGTTCTTGGCCCCCTGAAATCTGTCCACTGACCTGCATGAGCCTTAACTCCAGGTTCTGAGCATCTGGTCCAGCTGGCACACATGGGCAGTCTGGGGGATTTCTGGCTTCTCTGCCACTGGGGGCACCATTGAATCAGTCAGCCCTCAATGAAGGTCCCGAGATTTGGATTTAGAGCCTCTTGGCAAAGAGAGTTCAGCAAAGCAGGCTGTTCTCCAGGGGGGAAATGGTTGGAATGGAAATAGAAGAGGAGAGCTGGGCTTTAGGGAATAATGGGACTACAGCACTGGAAAAGGGAGGTGTCTGGAGGGTTGGGGATGCGGTCAAGGATGGAATGTCCAATGGAGAACCTGTGCAGAGTTCTCGCTGGGTGGTGGGTCTCTCCAGGTGAAGACTCCTTGGCTGGCAAGTGATCCCCACTCCCTTTTCACTGGGCTGGCCCTTCCTCCCCCAGGCCTGGCCCTTCTCTTCTCTCCCACTCCCCGCCCCCTGCCCCCCTTCTGCTGGAATCTTTGACACTGAGTAGGATTTGTTGTCAGCTGTACTCTGCAGACACTGCTCGGGTCACCCTCCCTGCCCTGTCCCTGGGGCAGAGTTTCCTCGTCCAGACTCCCGATGGGTATAAAATCTCCTTCAGGGGAGAAGCTGGCCCAACTGTTGGAAGGAGGTTCTGTTTACCTGCCAGGCTGGCCACACAAGAGGGTGACAGCACACAGTAGAGCTCAAGTTAGCCCACCTGAAAGACTGGCATTACGTGTGTCCTAATGACCCAGAGTGGGAGACAGTGGGTTGATTTTCCTCTCCAGCTGCTGTGGGAGGGTCTGCATCTTTAAGGACATTATAGACTAGCAGGGTTGTACCTGGTGGGCAGGGTGTGTTTGTGCCACTGTGGGTCTGGGGAATGCCAGGATTGGCCATCGAGTAAGTGATGCTCCTGCTTTGGACCATCTTCAGACTGGGGTTCTTAGCTTTAATCACTCGGGGCTTCCTTCCTGTTTAGCCTGAAAAAGAAGGGACTGAAACTGGCTGAGGAGCCACATGAGCCTAACATCTAGCCATTCCCCTGGGCCATATAGCACTGAACAAACGTTCTAATAGGAAAGAGAACAGAGGTGTAAAGGACTTAACTGTGAAGAATGATTTACATGCTAGAAGGACAGGACCTTTTGGTCCCTGGAGAACAGGAAGGGTTGGGTTTAGGGAAAGGTAGCAGCTGTGCTAGTTAAGAACCTCCTAAGAACCTTTTTGGACCTCCACTTCCTACACGGTGTGTGGTTTTGGTACACACTGTTTAAAGAAGTGGTTCCCAAACTTTTTTTAGCCTATCACCCCATTTCCAGAAAAAATATTCCTTAGCCCCCTGGAAATGAATTTTTTTTAATTTTAATAACAATTAATAGAAAAGATAAATGCACCTGTGGCCATCACCGCTCTCCTGGATCACTACAGCACCCACTAGGGGGCAGTGGCGCCCACTTTTGGAATCACTGGTTTAAAGGTTCTTTTTTGTAGCATCCCAAGTATATGATTCTCCTCCTCCAATAAGATGAGAGAGATAAAGCTACCCCTTGATAATTAATTCCTCTCTTTGTTTCTCCAGGCTGTGAAGGCTTGGCAGCAGAAACATTCCTCACAGAATTAAAACTCATGTCTTTGATTCGATATTGGTTTGATCGCACTCCAAAAAGAATTGTGAAAATGCCTTCATGGACAGCATGAAGTCATTTTAGAAGCTCTTTCTGGAGTGTGTCCATGTCCATG
>NW_025374939.1:0-1726 GCF_016433145.1 Gracilinanus agilis
ACATGTAGAATTTCAACCATGTTTCTATTCTCAGATAACACAAGAGAGACTTTGGGGAATTTTTCCCTTGGCGGAGATCTAGAACTCTTTGCCTTATTTGAACTGAGTTACTTTGCTCCCAGTGGGAGAGCTCCTTCACTCTGTATTATCTGGTCTATATTCATATATATAGACCAGATTACATATATATAATATATAATAACATATACATATATACATATGTATGTATATGCTTTCTCTAATTTCCATTTTGCTATCAACTTGGATAATTGGATTTTTCTTTGCTATTTGCTAGATGTGTTCATTGTGGAATTGGTATTTGGTGGAAAGGCAGCTAAACCTTGGAAATCTGTCTTGGGGCTCTCCTTCCCCATTGAGCAATAGTGATCAGGAGTATAACTTGAGTCTAAAAAAATATCTTCCCTTGGAGGCAGCTAGGTGGCTTAGTGGATTGAGAGCCAGGCTTATAGATAGGAGATCTTGAGTTCAAATCTGACCTCAAGATACTTCCTAGCTGTGTGACCCTGGGCAAGTCACTTAATCTCCATTGTCTAGCTCTTACCTCTCTTCTGTCTTGGAGCCAATATATAGTTTTTAAAAAAGGTTTGGTTTTTTTTTTAAATTGTCTTCTTCAGACTAACAATATTTAAAGGAACAGATAGATGTAATTCTAGCCTAGAACCTCCTCTCTTTGAAGAGTGTATAGTGGGCAGCCTCTGGCCCCAGACTCCTAACTTCTCTCCTGCAAGGAATAAACACCAGTCTTGGAGAAGGGTAAGGGGTTTATTCTTGCCTCTCCATGTCACACATGACACCTTCCGCTAAGCTTGTATTCATATTGCCAGTACAAAGTGTGGTGCCAAGTATATAGTAAGCACTTAAAAATGTTTTACCCATCCATAGTAAAGGGCAGCTAGATGGTGTAGTGGATAGAGTGCTGGGCCTAATGCTTCATCTTCCTGAGTTCAAATCTGACCTCAGATACTTACTGGCTGTATGACCCTGGGCAAGTCACTTGACTGTGTTTGTCTCAGATTCCTTATCTGTAAAATGACTTGGAGAAAGAAATAGCAAGCTATTCTAGTAGCCTTGCCAGTAAAACCCCAAAAAACAGGTCCTAGAGAATTTGGATACAACTGAAAATGACTGAACATATATAGTAAATTTGAGGGACCTGTTCCTTACTGTGTGGAAAGAAAAGAAAAAGGGGATGGAATACATCAAGAAGAAGAGCTCTGGCTGAGCTTAAAGGAAGAAGGACCTAGGCTGGAGGCCCTTCTCCAGATCTCTGAGCCTGTTGTAGGTATCAATGCAAGGCTGTCCATTGCTGGCTATGGCTCACTCTCCAACCATGACTGTCCCACTTCCTTTTCCAATTTCCTATCATTTACTCTAGTGGAAAAGGCCTGTGGCCCCGATAACTCAAAGCAACAGTGAATCCAGGCATTGCTCTGGGCTTTGGAATTTATTACACACAATCTATATATTTTTTCTTTTTGTTTGAAACTCCCCTTCCTTATTTGGTATTATTATAGTTTCCATGAGCTGAAATTAGGGGAAGTTTATCTTTCCTGAAATCACAGTGTTGGGCAGTCAGGAAAGGGGTCCAGAATTAAGAATGTGCCACAGATAATCCACAAAGTAGATAGTTATATAAGTGCTTAATAAATGCTCTAGCTATCCATCTCTCTACTTTCTCTCCTTTGTTTTTGTCTCTTTCCTCCCT
>NW_025374940.1:0-2859 GCF_016433145.1 Gracilinanus agilis
TCCTTCCTCTCTCCCTCCCTCCCTTCCTTCTTTCCTTACTTCCTCCCTTCTTTCCTTTCTTCCTTCCTTTAGCAAATGATATAATATTTGTGAAAGCAATTTGCCAACATTAGAATGCTATATAAGTGCTAGTTAATTATAATATTGCTATGTTTATATGAACAGTCAGAGTGATAGTGCAGGTGAGCATCCTCCTTCTTTGCAGAGGTGGTGGACTATGGTAGGACATTGCATATACTTTCAGACTTTGCTCATTTGTTGATTAATTTTCCTAAACTGTTTAATCCCAAATCCCATCTTAAACTTTTGTTTTAAGGAGTTTGTGATAGTGTGGATATATTTGGAAATAAAAGTGATGTTAAAAACAAAAACATTTAATACAATTGACAATGTTCATTTCATTGAATTTTTATTGTTAGTACTACTCTCTGCCTTTAACAGTTCTATTTTCCTTTTCTTATTAGAAGCACTGAAGTTTGGTGCCTGCTGGATTTTGTGGGAGTACGAGTGTGTGTACACATGTGTGTGGGGACAGAAACAGAAAGAAACACAGACACAGAGGCTCAGAGAGATACAGGGAGACAGACAAAAACAAGCTGAGAAGCAGAGAGATCTAGAATTGGGGAAGACAGAGACAGAGAGAGACTGAGAGAGAAGTGGGAAGGGAGGGAGGGAAAGAGTGCAAACAACAGCACTGTATGTAGTTGATGAAAGTGTTAGATTTGGACTTAAAAAGGTCTCAGCTCTAATGCTGTCTCTGAAAATAACTAGTTTTGTGACTATAGAAAAATCATTTAACCTATATTTGGTCTTAACATTTTCATTTTTAAAATGAAAGAATTGTCTCCAAAATCCCTTCTAGCACTAGGATTATAATAATTTTTTAAACTGTGGTGATATTGATTATGGAGGGCCTTGAATGTCAGACAAAGGAGTATACTTGGTCAACTTTTTTTTTTTTTAATGTAAAAGGTTTGTTACTTCACGCATTTGAGATTTCATTCCCAGAGGTAACTTCCTCTGCCCATGCAGATAGTAATTCCAACATGCCTTCTTTGGGTAGTTTTTTTTTTTTTTGGCATCATCACATTTAAAACAAATCATCAGAGAAAGCTAATTAATGAGAAGTCTTTCTCTGAACTTAACTAATTGGTTCTTAGCTTGAAGGACTGAAACTTGAATTCTTTCTCTCTTGGTAGAAATTTTCAGAGACCTAGTCTTCAAAAACTTTTATGCCATGAGGAAGCAGTTGGATTAAAAGAAGGGTTAAAACCCAACAAAAATCTCAATAAACAGATTTTATTTAGAATATTTTTCTATGGTTACATGATTCATGATCCTCTCCCTCTCCACTCTTTCCTCCCCCCCCCTTTAGTTCCCCCTCCTGAAGTCAACAAGCAGTTCCACTGGGTTATACATGTATCGTTGCAGAACCTATTTCCATGTTATTCATATTTGCAGTAGAGGATCTTTTAACACCAAAACCCCAATCCCTATCAAACCATGTGACCAATTATATGTTTTTCTTCTGTGAATAAACAGTTTTTAAGTAATTTTGTGTATTATTTTTTAATCTAGTCCAATGGATCTGGAATCCTATCCATGTGGAGAGATCTAGTCCTTCCATTGAGGCGGACAGCCGTATTTTTCCATCCCATGCCACTCTTGGCCCAAGGTAGATGTTGCTACACAATGTACTGGAGGTCTTCCTCAATTTCTCTAGACTTTGGAGAATGCCAGTGAACCATGCCACACTCAATGACATCTTTTTTTTTTTTAACATTTATTAATAATCATTTTTGACATGATTACATGTTTCATGCTCCTATTTTCCCCTTCACCCCCCGCACTCCCCCCACCCATGGCCGACGCACTTTTCCACTGGTTTTGTCATGTGTCCTTGGTCAAGACCAATTTCCCAATTGTTGGTGGTTGCATTGGTGTGGTAGTTTCTAGTCCACACCCTCAATCATGTCCGCCCCGACCCATGCGTTCATGCAGTTGCTTTTCTTATATGTTTCCTCTCCTGCAGTCCTTCCTCTGAATGTGGGTAGCATTCTTTACCATAAATCCCTCAGAATTGTCCTGGGTCATTGCATTGCTGCTGGTACAGAAGCCCATTACATTCAATTTTACCACAGTATATCAGTCTATGTGTACAGAGTTCTTCTGGCTCTGCTACTTTCGCTCTGCATCAGATCCCGGAGGTCTCTCCAGTTCGCCTGGAACTCCTCCAGTTTATTATTCCTTTTAGCACAATAGTATTCCATCACCCCCATATACCACAGTTTGTTCAGCCATTCCCCAATTGAAGGACATACCCTCCTTTTCCAGTTTTTTGCCACCACAAAAAGCGCAGCTATAAATATTTTTGTACATGTCTGTTTATCTATGATCTCTTTGGGGTACAAACCCAACAATGGTATGGCTGGGTCAAAGGGCAGGCATTCTTTTATAGCCCTTTGAGCATGATTCCAAATTGCCAGCCAGAATGGCTGGATCAGTTCACAACTCCACCAGCAATGCATTAATGTCCCAATTTTGCCACATCCCCTCCAACATTCATTACTCTCCCCTTCTTTCATTTTAGCCAATCTGCTAGGTGTGAGGTGATACCTCAGAGTTGTTTTGATTTGCATTTCTCTAATTATTAGAGATTTGGAACACTTTCTCATGTGCTTATTGATACTTTTGATTTCTTTACCTGAAAATTGCCTATTCATGTCTCTTGCCCATTTATCAATTGGGGAATGGCTTGATTTTTTATACAATTGCTTTAACTCCTTGTATATTTGAGTGATTAGACCCCTGTCGGAGTTTTTCGTTATAAAGATTTTTTCCCAATTTGTTGTTTCCCTC
>NW_025374941.1:0-6544 GCF_016433145.1 Gracilinanus agilis
CAAGCCTCCCCCTCACCGCCCTGCGGAGTTTACACGGAGGGCCCCGGGGGGTGGCGGGGGGGGGGGGGTCAGCGCTACTTAGTACATGTCCGTGACCCCTCAAGAAGGAAGGTTTGCCCCAGGGCACCCCACTCTCCCTCCCGCCCCACCTCTCCCATTACGGCCAGGTAATCCCACCCGTGAGCGGACCCGGACCCAGGAAAAGGGCACAGTGGGTTCCAAAGGGGGCAGGGGGCGCTCGGTAGATTCGGAGATACGCCCTTCCCCCCACAAGAGATGGGGCTCCTTGGCCGAGCCCTTCACCCTTAAGAGACAGACGGCTCTTCAGATATTCGAATTCAGGACTAGTCATGTGCCAGCCCAGGGAATGCCAAGCTCACCATGGAAAAGGGTCTCCAGCCTCAGAAAAGGGCATTCTGCTTGGGAGGGCTCACTTGTATCAGGACGGTGACTAGGATTTCAATGGTGGAGAGAAAAACACCCAGGGGAGGAAATTCCCTCTCCCGAGGCAGCGGGCACCTTCTCTGCAATTTAGTCTGAGAAAGCTGCCTGGATCATGGAGAGGTTAAACGGTTGGCCAGCCTCCACAGCCAGTGTGTGTCAGGGACAGATCTTGATGCCGGGGCCCAATTTTTAGATAGGTGAATCCTAGATAAAAACAACAATGTACAATTAAGTCAATATAAGATAATTTAAGGAAAGAACACTAACAGCTCAAGGAATTAGGTAGGAAAGGCTTATGGGAGAAAGTGGCATCTGACCTTGAGGACTGAAGAAAGCTAAGAATTCAACTAGGCAGAGAAGGAGAGGGGGCATTCCAGACCTGGGGTACATTTCTGGCAAATGCATGGAGATGGGAGGTGGAAAGCTGAGTTTTGTGTTCTGAGAACATCGGTAGCCCCCTTCTCCCTTTGGCCAGTTCCTTTAGGAGGGGCCAGGGGCTCCATTTGTATTTGTTTTGTTTTCCTCTGCATTTCTACTCCCGCCCTGTTCTTTCTCTGGAGATGGCCAGCATTCTTTGTCATAAGTCCCCCAGAATTGTCCTGGACCGTTGCATTGCTTTTAGCAGCAAAGTTTCTCACATTTGATCATCCCACAATGTTTCTGTACAATGTACTCTGTACAATGCTCTCCTGGTTCTGCTTATTTCACTCCGCATCAGTTCAAGGAGGTCTTTCCAGCTCTTTTGCAGTCTTCCTGTTCATCTTTCCTTTTAGCACGAGAGTATTCCAACACCATCATATGCTCCAATTTGTTCAGCCATTCCCCAAGGGAAAGACATCCCTTTACCTCCCAATTCTTTGCCACCACAAAAAGCACAGCTATAAATATTTGTGTACAAACAGGTCCTTTCCAGGGGCTCCATTTGGGGGATGAGCCGGGCCAGCTACACTTCATTAGCCTTCTGACTATGCTTCTGACTCTCCAGACTTTACCTGGGTGCTTTTGTATCTATATCTTTTTCTTCTTTTTTAAAACCCTTACTTTGTATCCTATTATCACTTCTAAGACAGAAGAGCCTCAAGGGCTAGACAATGGGGGTGAAGTGACTTGCCCAGGGTCACACAGCTAGGAAGTATCTGAGGTCAGATTAGAACCCACGACCTCCCATCTCTAGGCCTGATTCTCAATCCACTGAACCACTCAGCTGCCCACCCCCCCTTCCAACTTTAAATCCTAATAACCCTCTGGATACTCTCCAGTTTGTCCTTCTTAAACTCTGGTAGCCCAGAATTGAACCTGATATTCTAGATACAGTCTAACCCAAGCAGTGTGCCCTTAGACAAGTCACTTAACCCCAATTGCCTAACTCTTACCCATCTTCTTCCCTGGAATCAATATTTAGTGTCAATTCTAAGACAGAAGGCAAGGATTTTAAAAAATGATATTAAGTTTTCAGGCTGCCCTGTCACACTATTGACTCATTGTTTGTAGTACAACAAAGAAAAAGCTGTCTTCTTCACCGGTTGCTTCGACTTCCTCACCTCCCACTTCACTGGTCTAGTTTGTTGACTGAACCCTGCCAGTTTCCCTGGAGCTTTCCAAGGTTGCCAGCGATCTCTTACCTGGAGACTTCAATGACTTTTCCACCATCTTGCCCTCTTCCCAGTGAAAGATGCAACCGTCATCCTCTCTTCCTGATGGCTTTCCTCTTCCATTGGCTCGATTCTTCTCCATGACCGTCTGCTCCTTCTCCATCTCCTTTGCTGGATCTTCATCTCCGCCCTGCCCCAAAGCTCTCTCCTAACCCTGCTTCTCCGTCCTCTCCCAAGGGACTTTTCCTTTATCTCCACTAAATTTCATTTGATTACATTCAGCCAATGGTTTATAGGAGCATCCATTTAGAACTTGAGAAGCCATTTCATCCATTCTACTCATTTTACAGATGAAGAAACTGAGGCCCCTGGACCTTACGTGACTTGTCCAAAGTCATTTAGATAATAAGTGGCAAAGGTGGGATTTGAACTTGGGCTCTCTGATTCTAAAGTCATTGATCTTTCTATCATATCCCCTTCTCTAGCCAATGGAGAATTTGGGGCTGTACAATCTGTCTTTTGTTGTGCTAATTATTCCTCCTAACTTCAAATGTCATCCACAAACTTCAAACGCCTTGTATAGTTAGAATTTTGCTCCCCAGAAACTCTCTTTCCCAGCTTCCCATGTTCCTTCTCACCTTACGTGCTAACGTCGGGAGGATATAAGTTTCGTGTAGCCCGATCGCTCTTTTCCATGGATGTCGGCTGGGAAAGTGGGCTTTATGCCAGGCAGGAGAATCTACATACATGAGTTTACTTTTTGTTAGATAATTAGGTTTGAGCTTCTATTTCTTTTAGTTTTATTTTCTTTCTACTTCAAGTGATTATTAATACATTTTCTAAAGTAGAATACTTGGAGTTATTGGATATTGATTTAAATTTTGCAGCCTTCATCCAAGTTATTAATTTAAAAAATGTAAACAAAGCCCCATAACCCTCTGCTTTGGACCCCCTATCCTTCTGCGGACATTAATCAGCATTCTTTTAAGTCTCAATGGTTCCGGGACTGATCTATCTATCCAAATGTCTCTCAGTATTGCCAACAAAGAAATCAGGAGAGAACCGATCTTGCCCAGAATTAGAAACTGGCTAATGAAGAAAGGGGCTGCCTCAGGAGATGGTGTTTAAGCAGAAATTAAATGACCCTCTTCATGGGCCACTCTAAAGGGAACTCTTGCACCTTGGGAGGACATCCAAGAAATTTTCTGAAGTAATGCAGCATTTGAAAATTCAGGATGAACATGCATGTATTTGCCCAAGATTCACATGTCTTGGATCCACTATAGAAGTCCCAGCCCCACCCCAGCCCCTTTTTCTTTGCTTTTCTACTCACTCTCAGTCCCCTCACCCCATCTGTTGGCACCGTCAATACATGCGCCAAGACATCCATCCTTGGGACTTTCCCTTCAGGACTGCTGGCTCCAGAGCCATGGCGTGACTTCAGTTATGGGGAACTTGGCAGGACACGGACCCAGTCTTGCTGCAGCCTCCAGTGGGGATGTAAGGGGGGAGTGAAGACGAGAAGGATATCAGGGCATCGCAGTGGGCAAAGGCCTGCCAAGAGAGATAAGTCTGATGTCTATCATGCCTGTTGCCCGTTTCTACCCTCCACTAGGCTCAGAAACTATTTGGCTCTTGAATCCAACTGAGAATGGCCAGTGCAAGTCCTGGGTGGGGGTAACTGTGGGAGGAGGAGGATAAGGTTCCAGCTGAGTCCAGGAATAACCTAATAGACCCCAGAACGCAGCTGTTAGCTTTAATGACTAAAGAGGGAAAGGGGCATTGCTTCCACGGCCTAGGCCCCTCTCTTTCTGCAGATGCTGATGTCTGGCCCTATAGTCCTTTGTCACAGGCAAGAGCTCAGCCAGCTGACAAGCCATCTGTCAGCACCCATTGTACTAACAGCTGGTGGAGCTGAGCAAGGAGACTCTGACAGAGTCTGTGAGAGGGGGAGGGGGGGAGGAACTTTAGAATGGAGAACATTAGGGATTAGAGACAGACCAGAGAATAACAGAACTGGGAGGGAAGCTTAGAACAGAGAATGTCAGAGCTGGGAGGGAGCTTAGAACAGAGAATGTCAGATCTGGGAGGGAGCTTAGAACAGAGACTGTCAGAGCTGGGAGGGAGCTTAGAACAGAGAATGTCAGAGCTGGGAGGGAGCTTAGAACAGAGAGTGTCAGAGCTGGGAGAGACCTTAGAACAGAGACTGTCAGAGCTGGGAGGGAGCTTAGAATAGAGAATGTCAGAGCTGGGAGGGAGCTTAGAACAGAGAATGTCAGAGCTGGAGGGACCCTTAGAACTCAGGATGTCAGAGCAGGGAAGTCTCTCTTTTGTTTAGTATACCTTTTTTTGTTTACTGTAACATTGCTAGATGCTTTAATTTTTTTAATTTATTATCTGTTTTTAGCATTTAAAAAATTTTGAGTTCCAATTTCTATCCCTCCCTCCTACCCCTTCTCCCACCCATGGAGAAGGCAAGAAATGTGACATCAATTACACGTGTGAAATCATGCAAAATGTATTTCCATGTTAGCCATATTGTTAAAAAAAAAAAAAGCAAGAAAAAAATAATTGGCTTCAACCTGCACTCAGAGTCCGTGAGTTCCCTCTTCGGAGGCAACAGCATTTTTCAACTTAAGTCCTTCAGAACTGCCTTGGGTCATTGCTTTGGGCAGAATAGCCAAGTCACTCACAGCTGATCATTGTACAATATCGCTGTCACTGTGCAGTGTTCTGCTTCTGCTCACTTCACTCTACATCGCATCTAATAATTTTCTGGGGGGACCCTTAGAACAGAGAATGTCAGAAATGGGAAGGCCTTTAGCATACAGAATTTCAGGTCTAGGAGAGTCCTTAGAACACAGAATGTCACAGCTAGGAGGACCTTTAGAACATGGAATGTACATGGAACGTCAGAGCTGGGAGGACCCTTAGAACCAAGAATGTTAGTTGGGAGGCCCTTAGAACACATGAGCCGGGAAAGTCTTTAGAGTGCAGAATGCCCGAGCTGGCGATGGTCTTGGGCTACCTTAGAGATCAGCTAGTCCAGCTCCAGTTTGTAGGCCCCCCAGGAGGCTGGATGAGGACCAGGGGGAGCTCAGATTTATCATCTTATGAAATTCAGAGGGGCATCTTGGTTGGCATCAATCAATGATCGAACATGTGGCAAGTTGCTGCTGGGTGCCCGATGCATGCCACACTCGCCTCTGATGGTGCAAAGATGAAAGTAAAAGCATTCCTCACCCCCACGAAGCTCACAGCCAGCCTGAGGAAGTCACCCCATACAGGCATATAGAAGACGTCCCAGAGGCGAGAGGGAGCCCCCAGAGTTTACTGAGGGAGAGCCATCTAGACCTAAAGAAAATTTCTTGGGCAGTTGTGTGGAGGATGGATTATAGAGAAAAGAAACTTGGACCCAGGAAGATGTGGTAGTCACCCATGGGAAAGGCATTGAAGGCTGGAATAATGGTGGTGGCCTTGTGAATGCAGAGAAGGAGACGTGCAAGAAATATTGTAGAGGAAGAAATGACAAGATTTGGCAACGGAGCAAAGATGAGGGCTGAGGGAGCCTGAGCAGTCCAGAGTAATGGCGAGGTAGGTTGGGAAACTGGGTGCCTGGAAGAAGGGCAGCATCTGTTGTTCAGTTGCTTTGGAACTGCTTGACTCTTCTTGATCCCATTTGAGGTTTTCTTGGCAAAAACACTGCAGTGGTTTGCCACTTCCTTCTCAAGCTCATTTGAGAGGTGAAGAAACTGAGGCCAATAGGGTTAAGTGACTTGCTCAGGGTCATACAGCCTATAAGAATCTGAGACCAGATTTGAACTCAGGAAGATGAGTCTTCCTGTTTCCGGGACCAGGAATCTATATGCTGCACCCTCTAGCTGCCTTTGACAGCGAATTAATAAGGAAATTAAAAAAGAGGGATGGGTTTGGGGAAAGAAATAACAAAGTCCGTTTGGACATAATGAATTTCAAATGTCCACAGGTCATACAGCTTGAAATGTTTGGTAAGAAATGACTGGAAGAAATGGAGTTTAAGGAGAGACTCGAGCTGGAATCATAGGCCTGAGAATGTTCTACCCAGAGATGAGAATCGAACCTCTGAGAACTGAGGAAGTCACCAAGCAAGAGTACAAAGTATATCTAATGACATATATAATAATAAAAATATGCAGAAAAAAGAGAGAGAGGCCCAGGACAAAGCCTTGGGGGGCATGCAAATTAGGGAGTGTGATACGGATAAAGATCCAATAAAAGAAACTGAGGGGGCAGCTAGATGGCTCAGTGGATTGAGAGCCAAGCCTGGAGTTGGGAGATCCTGGTTTCAAATCTGGTCTCAGATGCTTCCTAGCTGTGTGACCCTGGGCAAGTCACTTAACCCCCCCCCCCCCAAGTAGCTCTTACTGCTCTTCTACCTTGGAACCAACACACAGTATTGATTCTAAGACAGAAGGTAAGGGAGGGGGGGAGAAAGAAAGAAAGAAAGAAAGAAAGAAAGAAAGAAAGAA
>NW_025374942.1:0-3831 GCF_016433145.1 Gracilinanus agilis
TCCCTTCCTTCCTCCCTCCCTTCCTTCCTTCCTCCTTCTTTTCTCTCTCTCTTCTTTCTCTTTCTCCTTCTCTCTCTCTCCCTCTCTCCCTCCCTCCCTCCCTCTCTTTCTTTTTATTTGAAATCAATAGGGACTTAAACAGTAGACAAGGAAAGGAAATTTTGAATGGGGATGCATTGATTGAGAAGGTAATCTACTTGCAGAAGATAGGAGAGGATGGGATTGAGAGAAAATATAGAGGGTTGGCCATTTCAGTCATAAGAGTTGCTTCTGACTCAGGAATTAGAAGAAAGAAGGAGAAAGTAGAAATAAGGTAATTCTAGGGAGTTTTAAGTTAAAGAATTAAGAGATTAGGAGGTTTATCTACCTACCTACCTACCTACCTACCTATCTACCTATCTATCTATCTATCTATCTTGAAATATTTTCCATGTTTCCAAGATTCATTTTCTTTCCCTTCCCCCTTCCAGAGCCAAAAAGCAATTCCAATGGGTTCTACAAATGTAGTCACTTGATATCTATTTCTATATTTTGGAATGGAGGGATTTTTTAAAATAATGTCATATGTTTTGGTTTTGCATTTCTACTCCCGTAGTTTTTTTTTTCTCTCAATGTGAATAGTATTCTTTTACACAAGTCCTTCAGGAGTGTCCTGGCTTGTTGCATTGTGACTAGTAGCAAAGTTTATTACATGGTATTTTAACACAATGTTTTACTTTCTGTGTACAATGTTCTTCTGGATCTGCTCTTTTTACTCTGCATCAGTTCATTGAGGTTCTCCCAGTTCATATGGAAAGTTTCCAGATCATGATTCCTTACAGCACAATAGTATTCCATCACCATCATATGCCACAATTTGTTCAGCCATTCTCCAGTCGATGGACACTGCCTCATTTTTTTTTTTGCCACCACAAAAAGCAAGACTATGAATATTTTTGTACACATATTTTCCCTATTATCTCTTTGGTGTACAAACCCAGCAGTGGTATTGCTGGATCAAAGGGCAGGCAGTCTTTTAAAGCCCTTTGTGGCCTCAATTTTCTCAGTAGACCAAGGAATAAAGTCATCTGGTGAGAGAAGGAAAAGAAGCTGTGGAAGTCTTGAGGAAAGAAGAGAAGGTTTGAAGAACAGTTTTAGTGGATGAGATAGGAAATCAATTTGTAAAAAGTAAAGTTATTTTACTACAGGGCTCAAATGGCACCAGATAACAGGTAACTGGGATACCCCAGTCTAGGTAAGGAAATTAAGCTCTGAGCCTTTTAGTGGTAGCCTACAAGCAGAACAAAATCAGGCTAGACTCCAGGGATATTTAGCTGATTTTATTTAGGGTTAGAAAAGAAAGGTTTAGAAAAGCTAGGAGTTAGATCTCTGGCAGCTATGTTCGGTACCAAAGCTCTCAGGACCAAAGTTCTTTGGGGCAAAAGACTGGAGAAAAAGGTGCCTCTAGGAAAAGACCCTCCTCTGGTCTAGGAAAAAGGCACCCAAAACCGAGCTTCTCTCTTCTTTTATACTTTCTCAGACACCTCCCACAAAAGAAGTGGAAGGTGTCTGAGGAAGTTGAGGTAGAGAGATGTAGTCTCCCAGGGCTCAGAGCCATTTTAAAACGCACAATCTGATTACGACCAAAGTCTATTTAAAGTGATAGAAATCTTGCCACTTAAATTTTCAAATTATATTTGTTTTAATACTTTTTAAAATCAAGTATAAAGAAACCAAATATTTGTTTTTGCACCAAATAATTGTAGGTCATAATATAAAAATATAGAGGTGGAAAGGACCCTAGAGATCAGTGAATGCAATCGCCTCATTTAGTAAAAAAGAATAAAGTGACTCACCTAGAATCACACAGCTGAATATTGGTAATTTTTTTTTTCTTTGACAAACCTTGTTTACATGGCCACATAATTGGCTCTCACTAAATGTTGGTTGGATGGAGAGAACAGATTCTTCCTCAGTTTTTATCTGAGAATGTATAAAGCATAGTAGAATCAGGCTTTATATATATGTGTGTGTGTGTGTGTGTGTGTGTGTGTATGTGTGTGTGTGTGTATAATATGATACTCAATAATAAGGTATTGCTAAGAATACAAGATCTCAAGCTGAAAATTCATTAAAATTAACGCATTTGAGTTTTTAAATTAAATTATTATTTTTGGAGTCCTATTTTAGGAATGAACACCATATTTCTTTCATAAAAGGCGTTTGATAAAATTCTTCATTTACTTGTAATCTTAAATGTTCAATAAAATCCAATTGTACATTCATCTGGTACTGATGCTTTTTTCTAAGGAAATTGATTTATGAATTGTTCAATGTGTTTTTCTAAAATATGTTTATTTATATATTTTATTTCTTGAGTTGCTATTCTAGGTAGTTTTTCATTGTAAGTATTCTCCACTATTAAATGTAGTTTCATATAATTGAGCAAAATAACTCCTAATAATTGCTTTAAATTTATCTTCATTTGTTGGTATATTCAACATTTACATCCTTAATGCTAGTTATATGATTTTCTTTATTTCCTTTTTTCAGCAGATAAACCCAGGGTTTATAAATTCTGTTGATTTTTTTCATAAAACCAACTCCTAGATTTATTTATTAATTCAAGTTTTTAAATTCAATTTTATCGATCTTGCCTTTAATATTTAGGATTTCTGATTTGATGTTTAATTGGGCATTTATAATTTGTTATTTTTCTAGTTTTTTTCATTGCTTTTAAAAATTTTCTTTCTTTATTTTATTTGTATAAGCACTTATAGATATACATTTTCCTCTAATTACTGTTTTTGCAGTGTCCTATATGTTTTGGTATGATGTTTCATTATTATGTTATTTAATTAAAATTATTGTTGCAGCAATTTATTCTTTAGCCCACTTAGTCTTTTTGTTTCCATGGTTGATTACTAAATACAATTATTTTATTTCATTATGGTCTGAAAAGGATATATTTATTATTTCTGCTTTTCTACATTTAACTATGAGGGTTTTTTGTCTTAAGGTATGGTCAATTTTTGTAAAGATACCATAAAATGCTAAGAAGAAGCTGTACTCTTTTCTGTTCCCATTTAGTTCTCTCCATATTTCTATTATATTTAACTAATTTAATGTTCTATTCATCTCCTTGACTTTTTATTTATTTTTAGGTTGGATAATCTCATTCTGAGAGGGGAAAATTAAAGTACCCCACTATTATGATTTTGTTTAACTCATTTAGTTTTTCCTTTAAAATTTTGAATGCTTTAATATTTGATGCATATGGGTTTAATATTGATCATGTTTCATTATCTATGATACCTTTAAACATAATATAGATTCCCTATTTACCTCTTTTGATTATATGCATTTTAGCTTTAATTTTATCAGAGATCATGATGGTTACCCCTACTTTCCTTGTATCAGTTGCTATAATTAAAAATGATGAGGGCCGAGATCAAAAGGGAGAACAGTATTTTAATAAAAGCCATGCGGATAGAGATAAATTGACCACGCCCCTGTAAGAAACCTATTCAAACCTCCCCTCATCCATTTACCTTTTCTTCTCCCAGCTTGCTCAGGTAGCTAAAGAGGAAGTCCCAAGTCACTACCCCCTACTTAAAACAGTCCCTCACCTTGAATACGTAATCCAAAACAGGAAACCCATGAAACCTGTTGGACCACGGGAAATGTAGTTTTAAGGACCCCCACAGGTCCACAGAAGTTTGTCAAACACTATATTGAGGTTCAATCCTTCCAAATAGAACCCCAGGTGATTTTAACTAACACAGTTGAATCATAGTATATTGTTCCCCAGCCCTTTATTATTACAGTCTGATATATATATATATATATATA
>NW_025374943.1:0-3098 GCF_016433145.1 Gracilinanus agilis
GAGAGAGAGAGAGAGAGAGAGAGAGAGAGAGAGAGTCTAATTTTAGGGAGAAAGCATTAGTAGCAACTGAGAGAATCAGGAAAGTTCTCATATAGAGGACAACTAAGTGGTACAGCAGACCAAATGCTGGACCAGGAATCAGAAAGAAAGAACTGGTTCAAATTTGACCTTAGATACTTTGTACTATACTGTGTGACACTGGGTAAATAACTTAACCTATCTGCCTCAGTTTTCTCACCTATAAAATGGAGATAATAATAACACCTACCTCCGAGATTTGTTGCAAGGGCTGAATGAGATAATATTTATAAAGAGTTTTGCAAGTCTTAAAATGCTACATAGATGCTAGTTATTTTACTATTATCATTATATAGTATAATTATATTACATAATATATTGTTATATGTAATATAATATGTATAATTATATGACAATATATTGTGTCTACTATAATGTAATCATATGTAATTATATTATATCATATATTATTATTATGTCATGCCTGAGCTGAACTTTGAATAGAACCAGGGATTCTGAGAAGTAAAGATGAGGAAAGAGAGAATTCTAGGCATGAGAGATAGTCTGTGCAAATACAGAGCAAGGAGATGAATTATAATGTGGAAGATACAGCAAGCAGACTAGGTAGGCTTGAGCAGAGGCTTCTCAAAGGGGGCTAAATGGTTACCAAGACCACAAAGCTAGACTGGAGCCAATCTGGAAAGATGTTTCTGTATCAAACGCAATAGTTCAGATTTGATGAATATGAGAGGAAATGAACAAATACCAGAGATAACAGGACAGAGAGGGACATGGGAAGAGCTGATCTTGAGCAATAGAAGTTTGGCAGATGGATTAAACAGGGAAGAAGCTTGAGGCAAAGAGCCTAATGAGGGGATAATTGTAATAATCCAGGAGACAGGTGATGAGGACTTTCATTCTGATGGTACTCACGTGGTTGAAGAAAAGGAGATGGATGGGGCAGCTAGGTGGCTCAATGGATAGAGAGCCAGACCCAGAGACTGGAGGTTTGGGGCTCAAATCTGGCTTCAGACACTTCTTAGCTATGTGACCCTGGACAAGTCACATTGCCTAGCCCTTACTACTCTTCTGCCTTGGAACATCAATATACAGATGGAAGGTAAGGAATTTTTTTAAGAGAGAGATCATTGGTAACTTTGAAGAAAGCAGTTTGAATTGTAAGATGAAATTGAAAGCCAGACTACAAAAGTTTAAAAAATGAGTAACAAAAGAGTAAGTAGAGGCAAGGAATGTAAATGAATTTCTCTAGAATTTAGATTATGAATAGGAATAGAAATCATAAGATGGTAGCTTCAAGGAATGGTAGCAATTTAGAAGAGAATTTTGTTTGGTTTGAGTTTGGGGTTTTGTTTTGTCCCACCCTCACTGAGCTTTAAAAAAATTATTTTTACATACTTTGTACTAGCCACGTACATGTGTTATACCACCACCAACACTCCCTGGCCCCATTGCAATTCCACTGCATAAAATTTTTAAAAAAGAATCTAAGTTCTTTCAGAGCCAGGACTGTTTTCATTTTTGGTTTTGTATCCTCAGGGCCTAGTACAGATATTTATAGTAAGTGTTCAATAATGCTAGCTGAATGAATGAATGAATAAATAAATAAATGAAGGAGTGGGCTTGGGTCACCAGCTTACACAGAGTTTCAATCACATGAATTAATGTTTCCGTGATTCACAATGAACAAAACTTTCCCAGCAAAGAGAAGATAGAGTACAGAATAGAATAACGTTTTTAAAAGAAACTCACATTTCTAATGCTTTCATCATCACAGTCCTGTGAAAGATGCAACAATACAGCCTCTACTGTGTTCCTATGGCCTGATAACTGTGAGTGACTCAGAGAAGGAACGTCAGCATCAACTTGCAGCCCTGTTTAATGCACATGAGCAACTTTACAAAGACTAGAGAAGGTGGGGAAAAGTGAGGGAAAGAAGAAAGAACTTGAGTGGACCTTAGAACCTAGAATTTCAGAGCCAGAAGGAAGTTAGAACCCAAGAAGTCAGAACTGGAAATCGCTGTCTAGATAGCATAGTCAAAGCATCCTCATTTTACAAATGAAGAAATTGAGGTCTTTTGTTGTTCAGTCATTTTCAGTTATCGGATTTTTCATGACCCTACTTGGAATTTTCTTGGCAAAGATACGGAGTGATTTGCATTTCCCTCTCCAGCTCATTTTATAGACAAACTGAGGCACATAGTGGGTAAGTGACTTGCCCAGGGTCATAAAACTAGTAAATGTCTGGGGCCAGATTTGAACTCAGGAAAATGAGTCTTCCTGACTCCAGATCTGGCATCTATCCACTGTACTACCCAGATATGAACTCAGGAAGATGACTTCAGGTCCAGCAGTCTATCTACTGTATCACCTAGCTGCCCTAAATTCAGGCCTGAGGAGGTCTCTTTTTATTTAGTTAGCATCCTTCAGGAATTTATTTTGGTAGTAATTCTGTTTTGCTGCTCATAAGGATATTTACTTAGAAGGCTGTCACTAAAAGAAAGATTAGTCTTGCTTTGCTTGGCCCCAGAAGAAAGAAGTAGGACCAGTGGGTGAGACATAAAAAATGGTAAATTTCAACTATATGTAAGGAAAACCTTCATGATAGACTATCAGATAGTTAGACCCAAAGTAGAACAGGCTATTCACCGAGTAGTGAGTTCCGTCTTTAAGCAGAGACTAGAAAATTATTTCTCAGGGATGCTTTAGAAAGCACCTTTACTCAGAAAGATTATAATATGGGCAGCTAGGCGGCTCTGTGGATAGAGAGCCAGGCCTGGAGAAAGGAGGTCCTGAGTACAAATCTGGTCTCAGATGCTTCTTAGTTGTATGATCCTGGGCAAGTCACTTCAATTGCCTGGTCCTTACTTCTTTTCTGCCTTTGAACTGATACTTAGTATCAATTCTAAGACAGAAGTTAAGGGATTTAAGAGGAAGAGTTAGAAGAAGAAGAAAAGAGGAGGAGGAAGAAGAAGAAGAAGAAGAAGAAGAAGAAGAAGAAGAAGAAGAAGAAGAAGAAGAAGAAGAAGAAGAAGAAGAAGAAGAAGAAGAAGGAGGAGGAG
>NW_025374944.1:0-3350 GCF_016433145.1 Gracilinanus agilis
GTATAGTATATATATATATATGCGTATATATATATATGCACATATACACTTCTTTGTGGCCAGAATCATATTTATTTGGAAATATCTAACAAATAGATTTAAATACAACATGGAAAATGTTAACTCGTAGTCTTCTGGGTCAATGTAACAAAGAGGGATCTGTTTCTATTTCCGTTTGACACCACTGATCTAGACTCTCCATTTACCTCCACCAACACCTCCTACCTACCACCAAACTTCCTACAGCATCACAACCATGACAAGCAGGTGTCCCATTTATGAAGACGTCCAGGAAAACAGAAGTTACAAAGGAAAAAAATTAAATACTCTGCTTGTTAGGCACAAGTTTGTTCAGAAAATAAAGCATAGTAAGTCCAAATCCTGGCATTTCTGCTGAGAAGAAAAACCCAGACATAGGCATATATATACACCCAACCCCATATACATACACCCAATCCCAATCTGAGTTGTTTGACTCAAGAGCAATTAGAATGAGTTTTAAAGTTACTCTGTCTGGAAGAGGTGGACTGCAAAGTATTATTGCCCTATCAGAGTTTCCACAGAGAATAGTCCACTTAACCTTTGTCACTGTATATCTTTCGGCTGTACAGGATTCATTCCAGCATCCAGTTCTTTGATCCAATGGTAGATTCAATTATATGATTGCTTAAACATCAAAGCTTTCTCCACTAATGTTCTTACCAGGAGACATAAGCAAGCAGGTCCTTTCTCCCTGGCTGAAGCCAGCCTCCTGTGTAGTTCCTACTGTCCATTCCTCTACAGTTTTATTTCTCTGATTGTTGGCAGATGGAATATCTGCTTTTCCCATTGCTATTAACTGAATGTGCACCATGCACACTCTAGCCAGAGCCCAATAGTTTGTTTGGGAGGAAGTCAGGGCTCCTTGCCCTGGAACAGTCCTGTTTCTTGAAAGTTCTATCAGCATTTTGAGTAATCCTTCTTCAGGTGTGTAGCAAAGATAGGACCCTAGGAAGGTTTCAAAGGATTCCCTTCCTTCAGTTAGGGAAGCAAGTACATACACCTGCCTTGAGAGAAGTAGGGCACATTATTAACAGTGGTCAGTGGGAGTGAATTCTTTTCCTAAGTAGCAGCATTGGCCAATCTGTTCTTTGGCTAGCACAGCAGCAGACATAATTCTTACTTAAGTATTATTTTAAGATTTGCAAAGTGATATTGGGCATTTCTTTACTGGCCCCTTTCTTTCCTTTCCCATTCCCAGAAACCAAACCCTTAGACGACTTTGGTATATGGAATGCTCCACTTGATGACCCTTTGCTTGGTTATTGTCTCAGGCACCTGGAACATTCAGGTACAGGCTTCATCCATGCCTCATGTCATTCCCCAAACTTCTTTCCTACATTCTATGACGTTGCCCTCAGAATATAAGCTCCCTGAAGGTAGGAAACCCTTTCATTTTTCTATCTGTATACCTAGCACTAAGCACAGTAGTACTTAGAACATGGTAAGATATGGTAAGACAAATATTTTTTTCATTCGTGTTTCATTGAATCATTTCATTTCATTGAATCACTTTCTAGATATTATGGCATTCATTCCTAAAATCAGTGAAAGTAGTTCTTTTTTTTGTATGCTATTTTTTAATTAATTGTAAACATTTATTAATATTCATTTTTAACATGGTTACATGATTCATGCTCCTACTTTCCCCTTCACCCCCCGCAATACCCCCAACTGTAGTCGATGCACATTTCCACTGGTTTTGTCATATGTCCTTGTTCAGGGCCTATTTCCAAATTGTTGGTAGTTGCATTGGTGTGGTAGTTTTGAGTCCACACCCTCAATCATGTCCACCCCAACCCATGAGTTCAAGCAGTTGTTTTTCTTATATGTTTCCTCTCCTGCAGTCCTTCCTCTGAATGTGGGTAGCATCTTTACCATAAATCCCTCAGAGCTGTCCTGTGTCATTGCATTGCTGCTGGTACAGAGGTCCATTACATTCGATTTTACCACAGTATATCAGTCTCTGTGTACAATGTTCTTCTGGCTCTGCTCCTTTTGCTCTGCATCAATTCCTGGAGGTCATTTCAGTTCACATGGAATTCCTCCAGTTTATTATTCCTTTTAGCACAATAGTATTCCATCACAAGCATATACCACAGTTTGTTCAGCCATTCCCCAATTGAAGGACATACCCTCCTTTTCCAGTTTTTTGCCACCACAAAAAGCACAGCTATAAATATTTTCGTACAAGTCTGTTTATCTATGATCTCTTTGGGGTACAAACCCAACAATGCTATGGCTGGATCAAAGGGCAGGCATTCTTTTATAGCCCTTTGAGCATAGTTCCAAATTGCCAGCCAGAATGGTTGGATCAGTTCACAGCTCCACCAGCAATGCATTAATGTCCCAATTTTGCCACATCCCCTCCAGCATTCATTACTCTCCCCTTCTTTCATTTTAGCCTATCTGCTAGGTGTGAGGTGATACCTCAGAGTTGTTTTGATTTGCATTTCTCTAATTATTAGAGATTTAGAGCACTTTCTCTTGTGCTTATTGATACTTTTGATTTCTTTACCTGAGAATTGCCTATTCATGTCTCTTGCCCATTTATCAATTGGGGAATGGCTTGATTTTTTATACAATTGATTTAACTCCTTGTATATTTGAGTAATTAGACCCCTGTCAGAGTTTTTCATTATAAAGATTTTTTCCCAATTTGTTGTTTCCCTTCTGATCTTGACTACATTGTTTTTGTTTGTACAAAAGCTTTTTAGTTTAATATAATCAAAACCATTTAATTTACATTTTGTAATTTTCTCTAACTCTTGCTTGGTTTTAAATTCTTTCCTTTCCCAAATATCTGATAAGTATACTATTCTGTGTTCACTTAACTTATTTATAGTTTCCCTCTTTATATTCAGGTCATTCACCCTTTCTGATTTTAACTTGGTGTAGGGTGTGAGATGTTGATCTAAACCTAATCTCTCCCATATTGTTTTCCAAACTTTCCAGCAATTTTTGTCAAATAGTGGATTCATGTCCCAAAAGTTGGGCTCTTTGAGGGGCAGCTGGGTAGCTCAGTGGATTGAGAGCCAGGCCTAGAGAGAGGAGGTCCTAGGTTCAAAGCCGGCCTCAGACACTTCCCAGCTGTGTGACCCTGGGCAAGTCACTTGACCCCCATTGCCCACCCTTACCACTCTTCCACCAAGGAACTAATACACAGAAGTTAAGGGTTTAAAAATATTAAAAAAAAAAAAAGTTGGGCTCTTTGGGTTTATCATACACTGTCTTGCTGATGTCATTTACCCCAAGTCTATTCCACTGATCCTCCCTTCTATCTCTTAGACAGTACCATATTGTTTTGATGA
>NW_025374945.1:0-1045 GCF_016433145.1 Gracilinanus agilis
TTAATAAATGTAACCTTCTCAGATCATAATGCAATAAAAATTGTTATTAGTAAGAATACACGGAGAGGCAAACCAAAAACTAATTGTAAATTAAATAATATGATTCTCCAAAATAATTTAGTGAAAGAACAAATCACAGAAAAAATAATTTCATTTTTCTTCACAATGACAATGATGAGACATCTTACCCAAACTTATGGGATGGAGCCAAAGCAGTTCTAAGGGGAAAATTGGTATCACTGAGTGCATATATTAAAAAATTAGGGAGGGCAGAGGTTAATGAATTGGGCATGCAACTTAAAAAACTAGAAAATGAACAAATTAAAAAACTTCAGATGAAAACTAAATTAGAAATACTAAAAATCAAAGGAGAAATTAATAAAATCGAAAGTAAAAGAACTATTAAATTAATAAATAAGAGTAGAAGCTAGTATTTTGAAAAATTTATAAAATAGACAAAGTATTGGTTAATCTAATTTAAAAAAAGGAAAGAAGTAAACCAAATTAATAGTATCAAAGATGAAAAAGGAGACTTCACTTCTAATGAAGAGTAAGTTAAGGCAATCATTAAAAACTATTTTGCCCAATTATGTAGCAATAAATTTAGTAATCTAGGTGATATGGATGAATATTTGCAAAAACATAAATTGCCTAGATTAACAGCAGAAGAAATAGAATACTTATATAATCCAATATCAGAAAAAGAAATTGAACAGGCCATTGAAGAACTCCCTAAGAAAACATCACCAGGGCCTGATGGATTAACAAGTGAATTTTATCAACATTCAAAGAACAACTAATTCTAATACTATGCAAACTATTTGATATAATAAGCAAAGAAGGAGTCTTACCAAACTCCTTTTATGACCCAAATATGGTACTGATTCCAAAGCCAGGCAGATCAAAAACAGAGAAAGAAAATTACAGACCAATCTCCTTAATGAACATAGATGCAAAAATCTTAAATAAAATATTAGCAAAAAGACTCCAGCGAGAGATCAAGAGGGTTATTCATCACGATCAGGTGGGACTTATACCAGGAATG
>NW_025374946.1:0-2750 GCF_016433145.1 Gracilinanus agilis
ATATATATAACGTAATAACTAATAACTAACTAATGACAGGCATACTAACACATTGTTGATAGAGCTAGGAAATAGTACAATAATTAGGGACAGCAATTTAGTTATGTCAATACACTGAGAACTAGAAACTCTGTTAACTGGGATTATGCCTAAAGGAATTCATAGATAAGAAAAAGGACCATATATACTTTAAAACAGTTATAACATTATTTTTTGTGGCACCTAAGAATTGGAATCAAAGTAGATCCTTCAATGAGGAATGGCTTAAAAATTGTAATATATTAATACGATAGAATATTACAATGCTACAAAAAATGCATATGATGAATATAGAAGTACAAAAATATTTATATGAATTAATATAAAGTGAAGTAAGAAGAGGTAAGAAAACAACACCCATAGTAACCAACAATTTAAGTGATGCATCAAAAAATTAAAAGTAAACATAAAATTATAGGGATCAAGTGGGACTCAAATGAAGAAATATAAGAAGACATACCCATCCTACCCCTTCATTAAGACAGAAGGTCTACAGGTGTTAAAATCAGTTGTGCTGATTTTTTTTTCTTTCTAAAAAGATACTATTTGTCATATAAGATTGCGATGGTTAGGAAAGGGATACCTAGGGAACCACAGTGATACAAGAAACAGAAAACATTAATAAAAATTTATTTTAATTATAATTGAAAGCCCATAGAGGGGTTCAAGAGCTAGTGTGCTTGCTTTGTTGCT
Source organism: Gracilinanus agilis (assembly GCF_016433145.1). Taxonomy (NCBI): domain Eukaryota; kingdom Metazoa; phylum Chordata; class Mammalia; order Didelphimorphia; family Didelphidae; genus Gracilinanus; species Gracilinanus agilis. The sequence continues at coordinate 733 of NW_025374946.1, forward strand.
AGATAAATAGAAAACCCTTTTCATTTTCCCATGTGTAAGAGAATATTAAGTTTCTTTTCCTTAAAGGAGAAGCTGGTGGCCACTGAAATATAATAATATGTAAATAAAAATCTGGACCCAAAATCATAGAGCAGCATCTCTTAAATGAAAAGAAACCAACAAGCCATCAATTTGAAATCATACGACTTCTACAGGTGTTATCACTTTACTAACACATTTATCTCCTTCCATACTCACTAGATAAGCTTTTCTAATACTCTATCTGAATGGTGGTTTTAAGTCTTTGCTTTAGCAAAAGTGTCAGGAGTCTTTTTCAAATAAAGTACAAGAGTGAAATCATATGTAACTATTTAACTAGTGGGATTTAACAGCTTTTATGATGGGGAAAGAGAAGTGGAGGGGAGCAGAGGGAGATGAAACTTTTTATATCACCCCTGTACAACTGTAGCTAACTGACATGAAGTCAGACGATAATAAAGGAAAGAGATATCCTTTAAAATGATTTATTCTAACAATTATTTAAAGTCAATAGCCCTCTAATTTTTAGCTGTAAACACTTGCATAAATGTGTATCAAATCATTTAGTACTTATTCATGAAATTGTTTTCTCATACCAATATATTTTTTAGCTTCATAAATTTATTTTTGAACAGTTCTTGGGCTCCCTCTGCTGGCATTAAATTTAACACCTTAACTATCATCTTATCTTTTCCCTTGCTCAAACTCCTTGAAAAAGTCATTTATACTCATGCTTTTGTTTTTTCTTTTTTCAAAACCATCTGCAATGTGACTTCTGACCTTATTATTCAATTGAAACTATCTTCTCCAAAACTATCAATGACCTCTTAAATGCCAAATCCAAGGGTCTCTTTCCAATCTTCATCTTTTTTTTTTTTTTTTTTACCACTAAACAGCACTTAGTTAACAATGATCTCTTCCTGATATTCTCTTTTCTGAGTTTTTCCTGAAACAACTATTTCCTGCTCCTTTGCTTGCTTGTACAGTCAAGTCTTTTGTCTTCTTTGCTAAATTATCATCCACATCATTTCCACTAATAGTGAATATATCCTAAAGCACTGCCCTGGGCTCTCTGTCTTCACTGTTTCTCCACATTTTATCAAAAAATACATGCTTGGCTAATCACGAGTTCAATTATCACTTCTATACAAGTGATTCTCAGTTCTATATGATCAGCACCAATCTCATGCCCGAGTTCTAGTTCTGTACCACAATCTGCTTATTGGTATCTTAAGCTTAACATGTAATAAAAAAAAGAACTCATGAACTTTCCCCTAAAACCTACCTTGCTTCACCTTCCTTTTATTCACCAAGAGTCATAATTTCAACTACTCATTTATTCTCATCTCATATATCTAATAAGCTTCCAAATCTTATTTCGATCTCTGAACTTATTTTGTACTTCTTCTACTCACACAGTTACTACTCTACTTCAAGGTCTCATCACCTATTCAATAGACTATTGTAATTTTGGTGAGTCAGACAATATATATTTAATAGGCAGCACAGGAACTGTGCCTACTTCAAGGCTCTCCTCACTCCAATGTATCTTTCACAGATCCACCAAAGTGAATTTCCTAAAGAACGAATCTGATGATGTCAACCCCTACTTAATATACTCCAAAGGATCCTTATTAGTAATTCTAGGATCATATATAAACTTTTCTATTTGGCATTTAAATATCTATACTTTCTGGGCCCTATTTTATTAACATTCTTATACATTATTCCTCTTCATAATCCTAAAATGCATCCATACTGATCCACTTCCTTTTCTACACATATGACATGCCATCTGCAGTGGTAATGTCTTTGTGTTCACTGTCTCATTTACCAAGAATACACTAATTCTTCAATTCTGCCCCAGAGAATCCTTGGTTTCCTTTAAGATTCAGCTTCAATAACATCTTATACATGAATCTTTTCCAGATCATCCAAGCTACTAGCATACATCCTTCCATATGTATGTGTGTATATATATATATATATATATATATATA
>NW_025374947.1:0-9055 GCF_016433145.1 Gracilinanus agilis
CTTCCTTCCTTCCTTCCTTCCTTCCTTCCTTCCTAAAATGTCCTCTCTCCCCCTCTTCTTCATACTTAGTTCCCTTTCAGTCAGCACCACACCTTGGCACCTAATTAGTTTCTAATTACCTAATACTTGTAGTTTTGGTCTCCCTAGTTGGCCTGTAAGCTCTACTGGGATAGAGTCCATCTCTTCTCTTCCTCCTATGGTCCTGGCACAGTGCTGTAAGCTTGGGAGATATTCATTACATTTATATTTGAAATGAATGACTGAAACTAAATTGAAAGAATCTCTGGGGGACCTGGGAAAACTAAGGGTAGTGCTGGGGGGTAGAGTGGTAGCAATTCTCACCTCCACTCGTTGCTTTAAAGTAACAGGATCTGAAGCCATGATGTCAGAGTATTCTTTCCGTTTTTCTGAAGGGAAGAACAGAAGATGAAGAGGGCAAAGGGATGGGATGGAGGGAGGAGTGTCAGGAGATAGAGGATAGGGCAGAGCAATTTGGGGGCCAGGATGGGGCAGGGAAGGCACAGGGATGCAAGTGGGAAAGAGAAGGAAGGGCGAAGAGGTAGACGTAGAAATAGGGAGGAAAATGATGGGAGGACATTGGAGAAGGAATGAGAGGGCAAGGGTGGAGAAGGAAAAACTTACCGTAAATGGTTTTGCTGCTGGGCCTGCTCATACTGTTGGAGCTGCTGAGGTTTGCCCTCAGTTTTCTGGAAATCCAACCCAAAAAGAGATACAATCAGAACCCAGAAGATGGTGAGGTGTTACATAGGATAAAGGTCTAAAAGGTTACATAAGGATATATGTCTAAAAAAGAGGAGTCAGAAAGTGGAGGCCTTGAAGGCATAAAAATAGTGTCTGAAAAGAGAAAAAGCAGTAGAACCTCAAGGAGAATGCGAAGTATAAGGGGAAAGGAAAGGAAACCATTGAGAAGGGAGCAATGGGGTCTGGAGAGTCTGACAAATCCCAAGACTCACTGATGGAACTGGTCATCCCTGTGAGTAGCATAATCCATCCTTTATGCTGTTGGTCTGCTCTGGAAACCTAGGATAAAAATGACAGGACTTGACCTTTAAGTCCACCCTTAGATAGCCCCAAGAACTAAGACCCCTCCAAGCCTTTACCCCCTAAACTTCTGTCCCCTGAAACCCTTCCCACAAAGACTTAGGATGTCTCTCTTCATGGGCCAGGGCCAAACAGCTAATGTCCTATGTAGAGGCTAAAGAGAAGGGACCACATGAAAGTCAGAGAAATGGGTGTGTGGGAGGGAAACAGCAGCTTCCCATTGAGTTAGAAAGAATACTGCACTGCTGGTGGAGTTGTGAAATGATCCAACCATTCTGGATGGCAATTTGGAACTATGCCCAAAGAGCCATAAAAGAATGTCTGCCCTTTGATCCAGCCATACCATTGCTGGGTTTGTACCCCAAAGAGATCATAGATAAACAGACTTGTACGAAAATATTTATAGCCACATTCTTCGTGGTGGCAAAAAACTGGAAAGCGAGGGTATGCCCTTCAATTGGGGAATGGCTGAACAAATTGTGGTATATGCTGGTGATGGAATACTATTATGCTCAAAGGAATAATAAACTGGAGGAATTCCATGTGAACTGGAAAGACCTCCAGGAATTGATGCAGAGTGAAAGGAGCAGAGCCAGAAGAACATTGTACACAGAGACTGATACACTGTGGTAAAATCGAATGTAATGGGCTCCTGTACCAGCAGCAATACAATGACCCAGGACAGTTCTGAGGGATTTATGGAAAAGATGCTACCCACATTCAGAGGAAGAACTGCAGGAGAGGAAACACAGAAGAAAAACAACTGCTTGAACACTTGAGTTGATGAGGACATGATTGGGGATGTAGACCTGAAAGGACCACACCAAAACAACTATCAATAATATGCAAATAAGTCTTGATTGATGACACATGTTAAAACCAGTGGAAATGCGAGTTAGCTATGGTGGGGGGGAGTTTGAGGGGGTGAAGGGGAAAGTAAAAACATGAATCATGTAACCATGGAAAATTTTTCTAAAAATAAATAAAAATTAATTAAAAAATAAATAAAAAAAGAAAGAATATTGACTCTGGAGTCAAAAGAATTTGGTTCAAATCTAACCTATATGACCAGACAAAAGTAACTTTAGCTCTCTGAGCCTCAATTTTCTTCTCTGTAAAATAAGCAGGTGGGACCAGATGGCCTCAGAGATCCCTTTTAAGTTCTAGATCAAGAATCTTAAGACTCTGAGGAGACAGAATTTCCAAAATCTGGTTTGTAAAATTCATTCAAATAGCCAGTGGCTGAGCCTTCTTCTTCCCTAGTAGGAGTCCGAAGAGACAAGAATGTGGGGCCCATGTTAGCAGGTGCTAGAGATCAAGTCCCCAAGTCCTTTACTTTGGCTTAGAGTACAGATTTATGACTGGAGAATCAGTGACTAATGAGCAGGCTGGAGCTCTCTGCCTTGCAAGAGTTTTTAGAGTGGGGAGCAACCTTCTGTGGAACTTTTGGGGTGAGGATACTAATAAATTTTCTTTTCTAGTCCTCAGTTCCCCCATCTTATAAATATGATGGTGGATTTTGGGATGGAGAAGACCCTACAAAGGTTTGAGTGTGTATGTGTGATTTGTGAGTTGTCAGGTGTGTGTGTGTGTGTGTGTGTGTGTGTGTGTGTGTGTGTTTTGTGTTTGCAATATTAAAGTTCTGGGGCAACTTGGGAAAAGTATAAATTAGTAGCCCATCAGCTTGTTTATCTGACTGTTTACAAAAACACCAGACTTTTGGTTAAAGTAGATGTATTACTACCCACAATCAAAAGCTAAGGACAATGATAGATCATTTTCCTTTTCCCCTTCCCCCCCTTCAGCTCTCCCTCCTAGCACCTGTCCCAGCAAAACCTGGCAGAATATCAGGATTTCCCTGTCAGACCTCCCACATGACTGACCATCAGGCCCAAGAATTTCCCAGCCCATTTCTTCCTGAGGGAAGTACTTAATAGAGGTGGCTCAGTAGCTCAATGGAAGTGAGGAAGACTGAGTTAAAAAGCCCATCTTAGATACCCATTAGCTACGTCTTAGGGCCAATTATTTAACTTCTCTCAATTTCCATTCCCTAATGGGTAAAATGGAGATAATAATAGCTCCCAGCTCACAACGTTGTTGGGAAGGCCAATTAGAAAATACAGAAAATATCTTGGAAACTTGAAAGTGCCATATAGTAAATGCTAGCTGTTATTATGATTTGAGGCGTCCTTTTCTTCATCTCTGTTCCAAAAATGTCATTCTTGAGTTCGATAAACTTTTTGCTTCTAAACTCAAAAGAGAGGAAAGGAGATCTTGGCTGGCTTTCCTCCCCACGTCTCTCTGTCTCCATGGGCTCCAAGTCCTACCTGTTGGATAGGGACGAAAGCCCTGGACACCTGTCCTTTTTGCCTGGATACACCTGGAGATAAGAGTTCCAAATAATCTAGGAGCTGGTGGTCGAGTGAAGGGCACAGCTGATATTATCTATGTCCTTGGAAAATGGCTGCCCCCCAGAAAGTAGAGATTTAGGGAGAGGGAGATCAAGGGCTAAGGAGGCAGTAAGGGGGAACCAGATAGAGAAGGTGTTGAAATATCTGGTAATACGGAGTATCTGAGGAAGCAGTTTAGGCCAAACTCCCTACTGGCCCAAACCATCCCTTTCTGAACCCCAAACCTCTACTCAGTCCCAAACCCCTGATTCTATCTGGAAAAAGCCTGGGAAGTGAAGAGGCCAGGACCAGGGAAAATTATTTATATCAGGACTCAAATGTCCATCCCTAGGAAGGAATGAAAAGACCATCCAAAAACAGAGGCAACTGGAATCTGCCAGCTCTGTGTTAGAGAATCAAGGCTCTGATTACTCCCTTTAGGTTGGGGTTAGAACTTTCTCATTCGTCCTTGCCATAGGTCCTTTGTCCTTCAATGGCAGGGTTGGGTCTGGACTCCATTGCTCTTTCCAGGCATGGATACCACAAGCTTCCCAAGCAGCCCTTCAAGTCCAGAGCTGACTCTATTTCTGAGGTTCCTAGAGTGGCCCTGGATGGTCAAGGTCCCTGAGGGTCCTTGATCTGTAAGAACCCAGACTCCTAGGGCTCAGGTCCCATCCTACCCCTTCCCCATTCTTTGTTCTCCACCTGCCCTATTACCTGGAGCTCTGGATCACTGGCCCCACAAGTCCAGCTGATGGGTCTGACTCGGTGAAGAGAGGATCAGTCCAGGAGACAACTGTGTGTTGGGAAGGAGTTAGGATGGTAGCCGCCCCACCCGGCAGACAACAAGAGTTCTTTCCCAGGCTGCGGGATCATGATGAGAGCAGCAGCCACGGCCACACCTTGTGGTCTTTGGACTCTTGGTAGCCTGTTCTGGGCAGGCACATGTCCTGCCCTGTGATCTACGGTATCCTGACGTCCTTCCTCTCTTTAGGTTTCCTCTGTTCCTCCCCCTATACATTTCCCATCCTCCCCCAGCTCCGACCCTCTGTTCATTTTTGAGGGTTTAGCTGAACCTCAGCTTCCTCAGTTTCCCTTATCTTCCTCAGAGACTGTCCAGCCCAACCCCTTCCCCAGTCATGAATCCCTTTTATAAACTTCTCAGCTAGTGGTCTACTCCTCACCCTCTGCTAGAAGATGGTCCCTGGTGAGCACCTCCATAGCCAGAGGGTCTACCCATTCCACCCCACTCCCCAAAGCTTTAATTGTTTCCTGTTTATGCAGGTGAGATTGTAGGTCACCAGATTTCTATCTGGAAAAGACTTTTGTTATTATTTAGTCCCACCCCTTTACATAATGAATAAATAAGCTAAGGCAAGGAGAAGGTGATGCTGCCCAAGGTCACACTGACATGAGTAACGAGTCTGGAATTCCAGTCCTGGTGCTCCGACTCTATATCCAGTCCTTTCTCCATAAAACCTTACTTCCTGTGAGAGTAACCCATTAGCCTGTGAGCCTCTTGAGAGCAGGGGATGTTTTGGGGGCCTTTCTTTAGACCCCTAGCAACTAGCCCATAGTAGGTTCTGGATAAATTCTGGCTATTATTATTATACTTTTTTTTTTAAACCATTACCTTTCGTCTTAGAATCAATACTACATATTGGTTCCAAGGCAGAAGAGTGGTACGGGTTAGGTAATGGGAGTTAAGTGACTTGTCCAGGGTCACACAGCTAGGAAGTATCTGAGGCCAGATTTGAACCTAACCTAGGACCTTCTGTCTCTAGGCCTGGCTCTCAATCCACTGAGCCACACAGCTGTCCCGTATTATATCTTTTAAACCCAAAATTATTAGTATGTGATCTCCCCTATTAAAATGTGAGCTTCTTTAGTGCAGGAGGTTCTAACACATAGCAAGCATTAATAAAAGTTCATTGACTGACTTTCTACCTTTATTCATCATTGTCTTTTCACCTCTTCTTTTCCCCACCTTAGGTCCTATAGAGAGCTTCTAGATCCCTAAGCAAAGGTGGGACACTTATGTTCCTCCTTTCCTCACCTTAGTTTGTCCAACTTACTTCCCAGCTCCAGTTCCTAATTCCTCCTCCAGAGACAGAAGAAAAGAATCATGATAGAGCTCAAAATCTTCTCTCCCAATTTCTGTTGCTTAGGAGCATCAACAGGGAAATCCAGAGCCCATTTCTAGTCCTAGGGTTAGAGACTGACCCAGAAAAATAAGCATTTTTTAGAGAGTCTGAGCAACAATGAAAATTTACACAGTGCCTTAAAGTTTGCAAAAAGTTAATACATTTTGTTGGAACAACAAAAAAGGCATTTCCTCCCCTATATCGACAGAAAAAATAAAATCAAAGATGGGATAGAGTCTTTGCTGGGATGGATGGGACAATGATAATTGACAGAAGAGAGAAGTGCAGTTGCTCAAATCTTATTTTATTTCTATGTGTATGTGTGTCTGTGTTTTTTTTCCTTCTTCTTTTCTTTTGACAGAGAAAGACCTTTGCACTGGAAATGATGGAACAAAAATGACTAATAAGGTGATACCTGAAATAAGGAAAGATATGATAAAGTCCTACTTAATTGCCCTTGAGGAATTCAAATCACCTGGACTGTGTGTACTAGGGACTTTATTTCTTAGAATAATCGTCATATGTAATTGCTGAGTAAGTGTCAAAGATGTTAGAAGATCCTGAAAAATGAGAGGTGCTCTAAGATTAGAGAAAAGTAAATAGACCTTCCCCACCCCCACCCCCCACCAAAGAGAAAGTGGGGAGTTCTTCCTCTTTAGAGGCCTTCTAGGCACATAGTAAGAACTTAATAAAATGTTTCTTTGTTTCTTCCTTCTTCCTTCCTTCCTTTGTTTCTTCTTTCCTTCCTTTGTTCCTTCATTCTTTCCTCCCTTCGGTCCTTCCTCCCTTCATTCCTTCTTTCCTTCATTCATTTGTTCTTTCTTCTCTTCGTTTGTTCCTTCCTTCCTTCCTTCCTTCCTTCCTTCCTTCCTTCCTTCCTTCCTTCCTTCCTTTCCTCTAAAAAAACCCTTATGTTTTGTCTTAGTATCAGTTCTAAGACAGAAGAGGTACAAGGGCTAGGCAATCAGGGTTAGATGGCTTGCCCAGGGTCACACAGCTAGGAAGTGTCTGAAGCCATATTTGAACCCAGATCCTCCTGTCTCTAGGCCTGGTGCTCTATCCACTGTGATACCCAGCTGTCCCCTTTCTTTCCTTCCTCACAACAAAGGGAGGAAAGGGAGATACTAAAAGTAGTATTATTCCCATTTTATCAGTGACAAAAATGAGCCTCAGAGAGGTTAAACAACTTGCCTGTGGTCACCTAGCTAGCAAATGTCAGAGGCTGTATTTAAACCTAGGTAGGTCATCCTCATTCCAACACCTGTGTTTTACTCACCTCAGGAAAACCAGTTTCTTTCAACATCTCCTTCCCCAAGCTCCAACTTTATGACCCATTGATAATAGGTTCTCTTCCATTTGTACCTTAGTTTCAACACTGACTCCATCTTCAGCCCTTTCCCTATCTTCATCTCTACTTATTTTCTAGGACTGAATGTCATTTTTAGCTCCTTTTTCAGTCTCATCATATCCTAGAGGCAGAGGTGAGATAGTGATGAGAACCAGAACTTACCATCGTCAAGAATCTGGCCTCTTGACATTTATTATCATCTTAGCTGTTATGGGTATCAAACAAGATGATGTATGCAAAGCAGCAAAGGAGCATTGACCATTATTATTTGTATCCCAGGCTTCATCAATCTTATCGTCATAACCACCTTATCTCCTCCTCACCCTATTACGTCTTTTCTTTTCTTTTCTTTTTTTTGTTTATTTTTTTATATATATAAACCCTTATCTTCCCTCTTGGAGTCAATACTGTATATTGATTCCAAGGCAGAAGAGTGGTAAGGGTGGGCAATGGGGGTCAAGTGACTTGCCCAGGGTCACACAGCTGGGAAGTGTCTGAGGTTGGATTTGAACCTAGGACCTCCCGTCTCTAGGCCTGGCTCTCAATCTACTGAGCTACCCAGCTGCCCTCTATTATGTCTTTTCTCACCAACCTCTTACCCTCTACCTCATCCTCATCAGTAGCCCCAGATTAGAAATTTGAAACTAGAGGGAAACTGAGAAATCATTGAGAGAGGATCAGGCATCTTGACGCTGTAGAAGAATACTTGGTCCATATGGTAAGCTTAGAATCCAGAAGACTCATTCAAAATAAAAATTAAAATTAAAAAAAAAATAAGAATCCAGAAGACTCATCTCTATGAATTTAAATACAGCCTCAGACACTTTGTAGTTGTGTGACCCTGGGCAAGTTACCCATCATGAGGACATGATTGGGGATGTAGACTCTAAACGATAACCCTAGTGTAACTATAAATAATATGGAAATAGGTCTTGATCAATGACACATATAAAACCCAGTGGAATTACATATCAGCTATGGGAGGGGGGTAGAGGGATGGGAGGGAAAGAACATGAATCTTGTAAGCATGTAAAAATATTCTTAATTAATTAATTACCCCCCCCAAATAAATAAAGGACTCTTGCATGAAAAAAAAAAAGAAAACCCTAAATGGGGTCATGAAGGGTAGGAAAGGACTGAAATGACTAAACAATAGCCACCATTCCATGATGTGACCATCTTCATTTATGGGATAGGGGAACATGAAGAACTGTTGACATTTTATTCTATGTGTTATCTATATTTTTGGTAACCTAGACAACAAATGAGCCACTCCCTTGGCTAGGAATTTGAGTAATGAAGCAGTGTCCTGGGGTTCAGATGGGGGCCATAGAACAAAGGGAAAGGTCAAAGATAAATTATTGATTGAACTCAGGATGTGTCTGCAGTTACAGGACTGCCAATAGACTGAAAGAAGTGAGATCAGGAAAGAAGAATCTAGTAGACAGATGGTTTCTGGCAGAAAGAAGTTATTAATATGGGGCGAGGTATGCTTGGCAGTAGCACGTGTCAAATCGACAGAACAAGGTGGTTTAGACTTTGTGTTTGAGGAGGTAGCATGGCCTTCCTGGAGAGTACAGAGCTTAAATGCCAGTCTAGGGAGGTGGGTACACCATCCAACCTCAAAGAAGGACAGGCTTTGATCCAGCCATAGCACTGCTGGGTTTATACCCCAAAGAGATGGTAAGGAAAAAGACTTGTACAAAAATATTTATAGCTGTGCTCTTTGTGGTGGCAAAAAATTGGAAAAAGAGGGTATGCTCTTCGACTGCAGAATAGCTGAACAAACTGTGGTATCTGTTGGTGATGGAATACTATTGTGCTATAAGGAATGATGAACTGGAGGAATTCCATGTGAACTGGAACAACCTCCAGGAAGTATTGCGGAGTGAAAGGAGCAGATCCAGGAGAACCATATACACAGAGACAGATACACTGTGGCACAATCAATCATAATAGACTTCTCTACTAGCAGCAATGCAGTGATCCAGGACAATTCTAAGGGACTTATGAGAAAGAACGCTATCCACATCCAGAGGAAGAACTGTGGGAGTAGAAACACAGAAGAAAAACAACTGCTTGATCACATGGTTCAATGAGGATATGATTGG
>NW_025374948.1:0-4488 GCF_016433145.1 Gracilinanus agilis
ACCTCACCCACTGCCTCAGAGCGCCCAGCCGCGCCGCGGCTCAGGCACCTCTCGGCCCGGCCCGGCCTGGGCCCCGCCCCTGGCCCGGCCTCCCCGCCCCCTTGGCCAACGGCCGCTAACTGCCAACCGCTGCCCCCTGCCGGCTGCCGTAGGCCTCAGGGGCTACAGCTTAGGGAGGTGGAGTCGGGGGTGGGGGGAAGCCGCTGTCTAATGAAAGCGCAGGCGCACACCGCCCTCGATGGTTTGTAGGTCCCGCGGAGGTGGAGCGCAGCACGTGAGAGTGTGAAGCGCAAGGGTAGTGGCAACCGTAGGCACGCCGGGATTTGTGGTCAAAAGAGGGGCAAGGGAAGCAATTCCTCCTCCAGATAAGCAATAAATGGAAAGAAGGCTAAAACGGAGGCCGCCCCCAACCGGCTACGGTGTCAAGATGCATCCTGGGACTTGTAGTCTGCAGGTGACTCAAGCACGTGGTTAAGAACACTATGTTTCCTAGTTCAGCATTCCTGAGTTCCGGTGCCGTTCCACCTGTGATTCACCAGAATATTGAGAAAACCGCAATAAATTACGTGAATTGAGTCACTCTCCCTTACTATTCCGGAAGGTCTGCCAGAAAAGTGTGCTTGTGTGCTAGCGTAGATACTCCCAAGAAAGGAGCTACTGAGCCCTTTGCTTTGTTAGGCTCTCAGTATCCTGGCTATTTGAACAGTTGACAAAATATTCTTTCTGTTACATAGTTGATCATGTTTTTGCTACAGCTATAACAGTGATGGAATTGAACAAATGATCTATAAAGTTCCTTCCCACTCTTCTATATTTTGTTTCCACCCAATTTGAAAACCTCGCTTCTCTTGAGCTAGTGACGTGGGACAAAGTCTGTGGAAAGGTCTCACTCCAAGAACGGAAGGCTCAGAACTCCGTTCTGGACCAGAGGTATGAAAGTTTTTATTTAAAGTAGAGGTTAGGGCAATGAAATATCTCTGGGCTGGTGGAGTAGCCCCCAAGATGGAATGGTTTCCGGATTAGTAACAAGACCTTTCTCTCCCCCCTCCTCCCCCCTCCCCAGTGATGGAATGACCTTGGGCCTGGTGGAGTAGCTCTAGGAGTGAATCAGAGTTTGCATATTTATTGATTAGTCCACCCCTGGGCGTTCTGGGACGTTTTAGGCAGAAAACCCCGGCGGAGGAGAAACCTCACTATCTCCCTAGAATGCTCTTATCTGGAAGTGAAAAGTAGAGAGAGTACAGTACAGTATAAGACCAGTATAAGTGACGTAAATACAGAACAGTAGTTACAGTACAAGTGATTAGTAACACAAAACTGTATAAGATTGACCTAAATACAGAACAAAACAGTGCAAGACTATTATAATTGATTAAGAATATACAACAGTTAAATGCTTAGTAATACAGATTTTGCGATTTATGCCTAGGTAGTGCTAATAATACAGCTTTTTCAATCTATGCCTAACTAGTACAAAAATAAGAGACTTCAGAGCATAAGGGCCCTGCTTCTATCACTGCCCACCTCCATCAAGAGGATAAAATACTACTTAGTTTGGCATTTAAGGCTTTATATAATCTCACTCTAGCCTGCTTTTCCAGCAATATTTCTTATTACTTCATGAACTGCTTATTCCAACCAACATGAACAATTTTCTGGTCTCTGGACTCTCTTGGTACATTTCCCCAGGTAATTAGTCATGCCTAGAATGCACTTTGTTACTCAAGGCCTGTTGAAATTCTTCTGGATTTCCAGAAAGAGGGAGGAGTGAGTGATCATAATTTACTAAGCCCAACTCCCCTAAACACCTTAAAATAGTGCTAAATGAGTAAAATAAAATATAATAAGGAGAAAGAAAACAAGAAGCAGAATGTAGGGGGGGAAACTTCAAGGGAAAACTAACAGAACAAGGAAATGAGTAAGCAAAGAAAAAATAATAGATCCCAATACAATTAAGTAAATATGAGATAAAAGAAAACAATTAAAGTCTTGAGTTTTGAGCTGTAAAGTAAATGGAAATTAAATACATGAACAAATGAGGAAACCAAGGCTCAGGGATGTTAAGTAATTTGCCTAAGGTTACAAATAATAAGTGGCATATTTGACTCCTGAATCTACTTTTTCTACTGTACCATGTTCCCCTTTTCCAGAAGGAAAGAACACAATTATAATAACAACTATACTGCTAGAAAAAGTAATGGATATACCACAAGATTCTCCAGAACATTTAGAATTATAATAAGAGCTATAAAGAAAACTCAGCCATCTATAAAATTGGAAATAAGTTACTTAATGGAAAAAAATAAGAAAATGAAAATTGATAAGATGGAGAATGGAGGGGGCAGCTGGGTAGCTCAGTAGATTGAGAATCAGGCCTAAAGACCAGAGGTCCTAGGTTCAAATATGGCCTCAGACACTTCCCAGTTGTGTGACCCTGGGTAAGTCACTTGACCCCCATTGCCTACCCTTACCACTCTTCCACCTCACCTAAGAGCCAATACACAGAAGTTAAGGGTTAAAAAAAAAAAAAGATGGAGAATGGAAATAGACTAGAAAATTTCTGAGGGACAGGATGACTCAATCAGAATGAAAAAATACAGAAGCAAAAAAAAAAAAAGAAAGAGCCAAGTTGTCTTTAAAAAAGATAAAACTCAGAGATTTTAGCTCTCTATAAACCAAAGCAACAGTTAAAAGACTGAGATCAGCAAGATAATCTAAGAATTATTTGTTTCCTAGAAAAAAAGAAAAAACCCAAAAATATTAATATTGTATTCTAGGTATATGGAATGCTATATTCTAGAAATTTGTCTAAAAGTATTAGAAATAGAGTAGAGAGAAAATGCGTAGAGTTCATAGGATATTAACAAAGAGAAATTCTAAATTTGATTCTCTAAAAAATAATCATCAAGTTTCAAAGCTACACTGTCAAGGAGAATTTTTCAAGTAACCAAGAGAATGCATTTCAAATAACCAAAAAATACCCATTCATATTGTGCAAGATTGCTCAATAACAACAAAAACTGAAAAAAAGATAGTAGAATGTGATATATTGAAAATCAAAGGGAAGAGGTGAGGTCAGAAAGTTCAATTCTTTCCTGTTGTGAAATCCAGAAGTAGGCAGGGCATTTGGCATGCAAATTTAACAAGAGGAAGAAATAGTCATCTAGATTTGAATGCATGTTGTCAACAAAGGATGAATCAATCAGTCAAGTTTTAAGGATATAAGTTTATTGTAATAGCTTTAAGTCCCAGGGTAAGGCTTATTGAAACTGAAGGGAAGAATACCTTGAAAAGGAAACATAATTAAAGAATCTAATGGTATACAAATTTGATTGTGTACTCTACCAGTTAAAAAAAATTGAGGACAGGGGTCCTCTGGGTGACTCAGTGGATTGAGAGCCAGTCCTAGAGAAAGGAGGTCATAGATTCAAATCTGAGGGTCAAACACTTTCTAACTGTGTGACCCTGGGCAAGTCACTTAACCCCCATTGCCTAGCCCTTACCAATATCCTGCCTTGGGACCAATATGCAGTATTGATTCTAAAATGAAAGGTAAGGGTTTAAAAAAAATTGAGCACAGCTCTTATAATATATGTGTATATATGTGTGTGTGTGTGTGTGTGTATGCTACACACAGATGAACATTATAAAACATACAAAAATGTAAATTTTAATGAGTGAGATAATAGTGAATACAGCATGGCATAGTGGAGAGGAAGCCAGCCTCAAAACCAGGAAGATTTGGTCTCAAAGGCTGCCTCTGACACATACTGGTTAGGAATAAGTCAACTTAACCTTTCATTGTGCTGAGCAATTCTTAAAATGATATATTAGGAAGAAGATGCTGATCTGCAGTGAGAGAGGGAGTTTACTCACCTGGGAGTTCACAATATCAATAAAAGATCTGATTGTTATCCTACTAAAATCCTTAATGAGAGCAATGCGATTGCCTTTTTTTTTAATTTTGACATCACTTTGTAATTTAGCCATTTGAAGGTCTGGTTCCAAGTTCAATATACTTAGTTACTTGGTTATAATGACTGCCACAGCTAAAAATGAATCCTACCAAAGATATGTACATCTTAAATGAAGAAGTCCACTGCCAGCCTGCTTATCAAACACATTTTGCAATCCCAACCACCAATTATGCAAAAGTTTTTGTTGAAAGTCAGCTAATAAAAGTTCTATTTTCACTGTACACAAATTAGAAAAATGTTGCATTTTTACAGTTTTAGTAAATGGGTTCAAAATCCACTGAAACTTTCTAGAAGGTTTTAAAAGAGGTTAGAAAATTGTGCTTCCAAGTCTTTAAAGTTCCTAGTTTCAAAAGTGGGACGTCTTTGAAGTGAAGGAAGTAAACAGTTGTAAATGCTGCTTAGAAGGGTTAAGGAATATAAGGATAAAGAAGTAAACAGATTGGCAATTGAGAAACCACTGATAACTTGAGAGGAGAGAGAGAGAGAAAGAGAAAGAGAGAGAGAGAGAGAG
>NW_025374949.1:0-2978 GCF_016433145.1 Gracilinanus agilis
GCCGCGGGGCTGAGCCGAGCCTCTCTCATCCCATCCCCCCATTCCGGCCAGAACACCAACGTGGGGACCACCGTCGTCCCGTCCACAGAGCTGACGGCCACGGACCAGGATGGAGACCTTCTCTTCTACGCCCTCTCGGGGCTCAGCCCGGTCAGTGGCCTCCGCTGCTCCCTCCTCCGGCCAAAGCAGGCCCAAGCGGGGCCCCCCTGACTCTGGCCCCTTCCCTCCCCCCCAGGACACAGAGCGGGTCTTCTCCCTGGCGGGGGTGAACTTCCCTGCCCTGCAGCTGGCGCAGCCCCTGGACTACGAGAAGCAGCCCAGCATGGAATATCTCCTTCTGGCCCGGGTGAGCCCCTCCCCGGCCCCCCTCCCTCCTGGCCCCCCGCGGCCCGAGATGGGCCCGCGGGCGGCCCCTCATGGTGGCTCCGTCTCAGGACACGGCCACGCCTGAGGAGAGGCCCAGCCACACGGCCACGGCCACGCTCACCATCCACGTGGTCCCGGCCGACATGCGCCCGCCGTGGTTCTTGCCCTGCGCGTTCACCGACGGGAGAATCTGCATCCACGCTCAGTACCGAGGGGCCGTGCCCACCAAGCAAGTCCTGGTAATGGCGGGGCCCGGGCCTGGGGTCCGGGGGCTCTGCAGCGGAGCCGGGACGTGGGCCCAGGCAGGAGAGAAGGCGCCCCCCCCCGCCCCAGGCTCTGTCCCACCGGATCGCGAGGGTCTCTGCGGCCCCCGGCCGGTCCCCTCTGAGCCTTTGGCTGCCCCAGCGAGAGAGGACGAGGCCACAGAGCAGGAGGAGTCCCGGCAGAGGGAGGGTTAATGCCAAGGCCATGACCAGGGTTGGATGGAAAATCACCTTCCTGCTGGGAGCCCCGTGTTCGAGTCCTGCTCTGGACTTGTGCTGGCTCAGAGTACAGGCCACTTACCTCCGCCCTGGCCTTAGCTCTGGCCGAGCCCCTGGGAGCCCCCCTCGTCTGCCTCTCCCCAGCCGGCTGCTGCGGTCCCTGCCCGGCGGCTCTCTTCTCTCTGGCCTGGGCCCACGTGCTCCGGGAGGGCCCTGTGCAGCCTCCGCCCTGCAGGAGGCCTTCCCTAGTCCTCCTCCCGGCCAGACCGAGGGGCTAGGCTGGCCAGGGCTGCCACCCCACAGCACGGTTCTCCTCCTCCCGTCCGTAGTCGTCACCCCTGACCTTCGAGCCTGGGCCCGTCTATGCTGTGGATGGAGATGCCGCCATCAACGAGGCGATCACGTACAGCATCATTCAGGGTGAGCCCCACCCCCCGGAGGTCTGGGAAGGCCCAGGCCCTCCCTCCCTGCCCCCACCTCCCTCTGGGACTGGGGTGGCTTCAGAGATGACTGACGAGCGTCAGGAAGGTGACCTCCCACCCCCCACCTTCCCCAGGGAACACAGATGACATTTTTCTAATTGGCAAAGACACGGGCAACATCACCATGGCCAAAGCCATCCCCGAACCCAAGACCTTCACCCTGCTGGTCCAGGTGAGAAGCAGTCGGGGCTGTGCCTTCTCCCAGCCAGGGGGGCCAGGAGGCTGTCCTGGGCCCTCTTCTCCCCTCTTCCCACTGCCCCCACCATGCCCATCCCCCTGGGGCCCGCCGCCTACCTTGAGACTCGTCCAAAGACAGACCCACCATCTTTTTTATCCTGATTCTGCCTTTTTCCGGATCCACGTAGAGGCAGACTTCCTCCCTCCCTGGCCCCCAGGGTGATGGATAGCCTGGGAGAGGCTACCTTCTTCAGGGAGCACGTTGCCCTATTGAGGGGAGACCTGGGCCATGGCTGATGGGAATCTCCTGGAGGAGGCATAGTGGGCCATGGCCCACTTCGGGGGGGGGGGGGCCTGAGGTCAAGCTGGGGGCGCCCATGAGGGCCCTTGTCCCAAGGCCTCACGGCCTTGGCCTTCCCATCTCCATCCTCCCACCCGATTGTGCAGGACATCCCCCAGTTCTGTGGTCTCCGGCAATGGCCAGGGCATGGGGAGTTCATTCTGGCCTTGGCTTTCTTTGGCCGCCCTAGGCTCAGCAACAAGTGCACACGGGAAGCTACTCTGTGACCCAAGTCAGCATCCAGGCAGTGGCTGGGCAGCTGTACCCACCTCGATTCCCCCAGGCCCTCTACCGAGGCTGGTTGGCCCCAGGCACGGGCGCCAATGTGGCCGTGAGGGACGCGGAAGACCCTGACAGGGAGCTGAGGCTCAGAGCTGAGGATGATGACTTTCCAGCAGGCGTAAGGAGGGGCGTCTCCTGGGGATAGGGAGGGGTGGGAGGAGGGAGTGCATGGGAGAGGAGGCCCAGGGTGCACCGGGACCAACATCCTGTCCCCCCCAGGTGCCCAACTCGGGCCTCCAGTACCGGATCACCAACAGCTCGGCCTTTAGGATGTCTGGGGAGACCGTGCTGACCAACGACACGGTGGGGCCCCCACAGGTGCTCTACTTGGAGGTAAGTTCTGTCTGTCCCAGGGAGCTGGGCCTGCCCTGGGTGCAGGGACACAGTTGACCCCCTGCTCCCACTCTCAGGCTGAGGTCTTCGACACGCTGACCTCTGAGAGAGCCACGACCACTGTCGAGGTCTTGATCCAGGACACAAAGCCCAGCCCTCCAGGTAGGCCCCTCCAGGCAGCCCCTGGGGTTGCAACACAGGGGAACTGGCTCCCTGGGCTCCCAGGGATGAGGGTGGGACATGCCACCGGCTGGGTGCCAGGCTTTGACTGCAGAAAGCCTAGGGATGAGGCTGGAGCTCAGTCCCCAAGGACCCCGAGCCTCCCACCCCCAACTGGAGACAGGACGATCTCAGCACCCAGCAGCTCACCCATCCCCGGGTCTTTCCTAGGGCCCACCAGCTCCGCTCCAAGCAAAACAACCCAAGGAAGTGGCGCACAAACCTCTCCCACCTCCGGGAGCACCCCAACCAGACCTACCCAGGACTCCCTGAGGCCCCCCAGCCCTGGCCCCACCC
>NW_025374950.1:0-3918 GCF_016433145.1 Gracilinanus agilis
AGATAAAATAAGAATAAAAACAAATAAAATAAAAACAAGTATATATGAAATACAGACAAAATAAAATAATAGTAAAAATAAAAATAAATAAGTATATATGAAATACAAAATAAAATAATAATAAAAATAAAAAACAAAAATAATACTTTTTAGAGGAAGATACTAACAGCTGGGAGGGTGAGAATCAAGAAAGGTATCATGGAGGAAATGGGATTTGAGTTGAGCTGTAGAGGAAACTGAAGACTCTAAGAGGTGGAGATTAAGTCTATCTTGTCTTTCTAATAAAATTAGGGATGCTCCAGGACAGGGTCCATAACCTTTCTTGTATCACCAGCAGTGCCTAGCATAATTATGGAGAGAGAAAATCTTTCTTGAGTGAGTGAGAGAGTAAATGAACGAATAAAAGCCTAGCTCAAGCCTATTCCATCACATTTGTTTTTAATCCTTCTGTCTTAGAATCAGTACTAAGCATTTGTTTCAGGGCACAAGAGCAGTAAGGGCTAGGCAAATTGAATTAAGTGACTTGCCCAAACTCATATAGTTAGGAAATGTGAGGTCAAATTTGAACCCAAAACCCTGGTTGTCTATCCACTGAACCACCTAGCTGCCCTTATTCCATTCCATTTTAAGCTCATTTCTTCTTTTGCCCTCAAGGGGGCATAGAGATGAGGAAAGTGAGATTCAGAGATGGTAAGGAACCTGCAGAGGTAGCAAGAAATGAGAGCATCCTCTGAATTCAGGTCTTTAAAATCCAAGAATACTTCCATTGTACTAAGTTGATTTATTCAGAGATTTGATGCAATTAAACTGCCAAGGAATATCTGTGTGTCTTGTTTACATCAAATCTAAACTAATCAAAGACACAAGAGATTTTCTGGGAGATTTAAGTACTATTTTTATACCTCCCAAAAGTCAATGACAATCCTTAATCCTAAGAGTCTTAGTGCAGAAATGTATATCAGTTAACTCCAGGAGGAGGTTGTCTAAAATACAGAGGCATGCTGGAGCCAAGTTCCCAAAAGCTGGTTGTTAAATTTTCAGTGTGAGCATTAATGTCGGAAATTGGTAAACACCAGGAAGCAAGGCTTGATTTGTTCTTTTATTCCATGTCCAGACTTAGGAAAGTAATCTTTTAAAAAAAAGTATTAATAATGCAGATTAAACATAAAAGTGTATCCTGAAAACACTTTTTGGGAGAATAGGTAATTAAACATTTACCAGCACATCCCTGTCTAAAACATAACGTCAGGTTCTCAAAACTCAGAATTCAGGTCCCAAATGATATAATTCATCCCCTGTAAATCAGGGGTTCTTAACTCGGTCTGAATGATAAATTTCAGGTGGTCTGTGAACTTGAATGGGAAAAAAAATTATATCTTGATTTTTGTGGGTCTTTGGTTTCCTTTGTAATTCTATGTATTTTATTTAATGCATTTAAAAATAATATTCCAATAATGGGCTTCACCTGATTGTCAAAGGGCTCCAGGACACACACTTGGAAGGGATTAACAATTTCTGTTCCAAAATCACAAATGCTAGTATGGAGTCCTGCTTATCATGAGCACGAAAGTCCTATTAATATCACTGACTCCCAAGGGTGGAGGGGCCCTCAGAGTCGCATTTCTACCCAAATGAGAATTTCTTCTACCACATATCTGACAAGAAGTCCCACCTTCTGGACTGAAAAAAACCATTGTCTCTTGAGCCAATCTGTTTTACTTGTGCATATAGCCCTAATTTTGTTTTGTTTTGTTTTGTTTTTCAAACCCGTACCTTCTGTCCTAGTGACAAATCTAACATAGAAGGGCAAGGGCTAAGCAATGTATAAGCAATGGGGGTTAAGTGACTTGCCAGGGTCACACAGTCAGGAAAAGTCTGAGATCAGATTTGAACCCAGGACTTCCTATCTCCAGGTCTGGTGATCTCTCCACTATACCACCTAGAGTTTTAGAAATGGAGCATTTCCTCCAATTACAAATAGAGTCAACAACCCTTCTGAAGAGGGCTCCAGGCTTTGGCAGACCCTTCCAAAGGGTTCCATGATGCAAAAAGAGGTTGCCACCAAAACCTAGATCAGAAATTTGCACCCCAGGCTCCAAGTCTCCATCTGGAGCTATTTCTCACTGTTTAAAGATGCCAAACTAGGACAGAGCAGGGCCCCTTGGAATGCCCCTCATGATCATCTTAGCCTAGCTGGGAAAGCTCGGTCGCCCAGCCAATTGAGCTTGTCTCGATTGAAAAACGCTGCCTCCAACTAGAGGGAAACCAGCTCAAACCACATGGCTTCACTTGGGTTTCACATTCTAGGCTCTAGTTAGTAGGAGCTGGGCCTGAAATACCGACTGGCAATATATTTATTCTCTATTAGTGGCTGGCAGTGGGAACATGTGTTGTTTCAGAGCACTATAAGGATGATTTGCTAGTTTATTATGCCAGGAAAAAAAAACATATTGTGAAGTAGTCTTTCATAGCTGTTTTTATACTCTCCATTGCTTTTTGATACCCTCTTAGAGACTTTTTAAATTTCCTTTTCGATTCTCTCCAAGTGGCAAATATTGATTTCCATCCCCCCACCCTTTTTCTCTCACTTTCTCTCCTTATATCTCTTTTTTCCCATTGGAGAGAAAAAGGACTGGATGATTGGGGCTTGATGGTCACTCGTTGTAACCAAGGACCCAAGCACCAAAGCATTTTCTAGGGTTCTAGCCAGAAACACACTGCTCTGGAGCTTAAAAAGATATTTGAGCACAGAATAGAATTCGGTGCTTGGAGGGGGGCTGTATATGAAGATTTGGGATTATCTATCCAATTACTTGACAACAAGAATTCTAGATTATTTCTTAAGCACATTTTTAGCTACTGAATGGTCATTCCTGGAAGATAGTGGGTGCCATTTTCCAGGACATCTGATTCCATTCATCAACAGTCCTCCACCTATAAAAGGAGTCACAATAAACCTAGACTTTCCAAATCACTAAAAGCAATTATTATTTAAGCACCTACTAAGTGCCAGGCATTGAACTAAGCTCTTTACAAATATTATCTCATTTGATCCTACCAACACGCTGAGGCAGGTGCCATTATTATTCCTATTTTACAAATGAAGAAATTGAGGCAGACAGAGGTTAAATGATTTGCCCATGATTGTACAATTATTAGGTGCCTGGAGCTCGATTTCAATTCGGGTCTTCCTTACTCCCAGCCCAGAGCTCTATCTATCTCCTGTGTTTCCAGCCCTCTAGAAAGAATACACAAAGGGTATTAACCCTCTCAGACCAAAGCAAAGGGCTGGCAGTTCTTGCCGCCTGCTGCTCTATTTTCTAGGCTATGGAGGAAAGTGGAATGAGGCAAGTAATCCCTGTGATTCATTTCTTACTTTCATATTAACAGAATATACATTAACAATTAAGCATATGTCAGTTAATCACGCATAATTGAAGTCTCCACTTTCCAGGAGAAGGGAATGAAATCTGCTGGAGAGTTCAGAGGATTTCTCCCTCAGAGCAGTCTGGTGTAAGATAAACAGAGCTCTCTATTAATAGTGAAAGCCATGCCCACCGTGTGGTTCAGAAGTAAAGAGAGCTGTCAGTGATGGAGAGAGGGGAGAGCCCAGCACAGGTGCAGCCATTTCCCAGGTACAATGTGGCATCTGTTGCTTACACTTGATGATTTCTTTCCAGCTCAAAGCAAATGCCAGACCCAGAATATAAGGCAGTGGAAGAGGTGAACCTCTGCTGGCGATCTGTCAGTCAAGACTAAGGGCACTTGTGGCTGGTATGCCAAAGGAAGCCACAACAAGGTGGGAGGAAGGAAGGAAAGAAGGGAGGAATGAAGGAACAAACAAATGAAGAAAGAAATGGAGGAACGAGGGAGGAAGGAAGAGAGGAAGGAAGGGAAGAAGGGAGGAAGGAAAGAAGG
>NW_025374951.1:0-1293 GCF_016433145.1 Gracilinanus agilis
CTGAGAAGGTTACATTTATTATTTCTGCTCTTTTGCATTTGTTTGCAATGATTCTATGCCCTATAACATGGTCAATCTTTGTGAATGTGCCATGTGCAGCTGAGAAGAAGGTGTATTCCTTTTTGTCCCTATTTATTTTTCTCCACATATCAATTAGATCTAATTTTTCTAGGACTTCATTCACCTCTCTTACCTCTTTCTTATTTATTTTTCGGTTTGATTTATCTAGATCTGACAGAGGAATATTTAGATCTCCCACTAGTATGGTTTTACTATCTATTTCCTTCTTGAGCTCTGCCAGTTTCTCCTTTATGAATTTGGGTGCTATGCCACTTGGTGCATACATATTGAGCAGTGTTATTTCCTCATTGTTTATACTGCCTTTAATCAGGATGTAATGACCTTCCCTGTCTTTTTTAATCATATCTATTTTTACTTTGGCTTTGTCAGAAATCATAATAGCCACTCCTGCCTTCTTTTTCTCATTTGACGCCCAAAAGATTTTGCTCAAACCCTGAACCTTAAACTTGTGTATGTCCACCCGCCTCATATGTGTTTCTTGTAGACAACATATGGTGGGATTTTGGTTTCTAATCCACTCTGCTATTTGCTTCCGTTTTATGAGCCAGTTCATCCCATTCACATTCAGAGTTATAATCATCAGTTGTGCATTTGCTGACATTTTCAAATCCTCCCCCATTCCTACCCCCTTTTTTCTTATACTTTTTTCCTTTTAAACAAGTGGTTTGCTTTTGAGCCGCTATCCCTTATCCCCTCCCTTGATTAACTTCCCTTTCTACCCCCTCCCTTATTTTCCCCCCTCTTTTTGTTTTTAAAGGCCTTATGGATTCCCTCCACCTTCTCCCCTCCCTTTTTTGTCCTCCCCACTCCCCTGCTCCCCTTGGTTTATCCCTTCTAACTTTCTCAGAAAGGTTCGATAAGATTTTTATGTCCCAATGGATAGTATAGCTACTCTTCCCTCTCCGGGTTGATTACACTAAGAGTAAGGTTTGATTATTACCTCTTAATGCTCTCTTCCTCTCCTTCTTATAATAGTATTTGTCCCCTCTCCCTCTCATGCCCTCTTTGTGTGTAATATCATATCCTATTTTCTTATTCACTCAAGTTTCTCTTGGTGTCCCCTGCTATTCACCCCCTCTTTCCCATTCCCCATGCCATCTTAGATTATTTAGTGTTCCACCCTCACCCTGTGAATTATTCTTCTGATTACTATAATAGTGAATACTATAATAGTGAATAGAGTTCACTACAGAGAATTATACATAACATTTC
>NW_025374952.1:0-6023 GCF_016433145.1 Gracilinanus agilis
TTTTTTTTTTTTTTAAGAGCACAATACTTAAAGTCAACATATGTATTGGGGAGGGGAGGGGATTTCTTTTAGAATTTTTTACATAAAGTTGAATTTGCATAATATGAATTTAAGTAAAAAGAGAATTGTATAGTTAAGCAAATCATACCAACATATAAGTCATCTGAAAGTATATGCCTCGTTTTGAATCTCTAATTTATCACCTTTCTGTCTGGAATCAAGAAATATGCTTTGCTATCACTTTTTTAAATTCAAGATTGGCTACTGTGGGCAGCAGAATTCTGAAATCTTTCAAAATTGCTTTTCAAGACAATGTTGCATACATAGTACAAATTATTCTCCTGATTCTGATCATGGCATTCTGAATATATTCATTTAAATCTCCCCAAATTTCTGTGAATCCGTCATATTTGTCATTTCTTCTATTTCAACAATATTTTATTACTTTTAAATTTTTATATGATTTTGGTTACATTAAAATTCCCAGATATATCTTTTCCTCTGTCTCCTCACTGTAGTAGAGAAGTCATCATTTGACCCAAAAAAGAAAAAAATACATATATACACACACACACACACACACACACACACTCTTTTGTTACTTTGGTAAATCACATTTGTTCAGCCATTTCCCAGTTGGTTAGCACCTGTGTACCAGAAGTAAAGCTTTGATTGCTAGTCCAGTCATTGATTTTGAAAAGAACAGATCTAATCTTAGTCTGGAGGTACTTTTCCTACCTTTTGTTAGCTGTATGTGATGACTATCACTAAAGAG
Organism: Gracilinanus agilis; assembly: GCF_016433145.1. Lineage (NCBI taxonomy): Eukaryota > Metazoa > Chordata > Mammalia > Didelphimorphia > Didelphidae > Gracilinanus > Gracilinanus agilis. The sequence continues at coordinate 776 of NW_025374952.1, forward strand.
TTGTCAATGCCTTGCAGGTAAGGTTCTAGCCATCATACCCTAGCAGAGTGAAGGCCAGCAAGGCAGAAACAGTAGGTCCAGCAGAATTGTCCCATCCACATAAAAAGCAGGCCCACCAAATCTAGTGGAGCAACATGGAAGTCAGCAGAGATACCTTATTCTTAGAGGAGTTAGCCTAATAAAAACAGTAGGAGAACCTCACTGAATTAGAGTAATGGTGTAGAGGGTGAAAAGAAGAAGACAGATGTGATAGTAAGCACCTGTCTCCAGTAATAATGGGTCCTTATTTCTGATCTGAGCTGGAAACAACCATCATCCTTAAGCACTGAACATTCTAATTCAGTGCTAGATTCTGGATTCTAGTTCTAGATTCTATCCATCTAACATTGACACTGAATTGACATCTCTAACCCTATTTGTTACACTGAGCCCCTATCCCTAAGACTGTCACCATCACTGAGCCCCTATCCCAAACAATGTGTCAATCAGGTTTCCATCTCCGACACTACTCTATTATTGGAACTGAGCTCTGTTTCTCCCTATGAAAGCCCCATTCCATTAATCAAGTCTTCAGTCTTGACAATGAACTCACATCCCTGCCTAGGACCCATTCCCACTCCATAATATAAGCTTCTCTCTCTAGCACTGAGTTCCCATAACCAGCCAAAGGTCCCTATCCTTGATGCTGAGCCCTCACCCCCACCAGACAATGAGTCTCTACCTCTGACACTGAGTTCCATAAGTGGATTCTGTCTCCCTGACACTAGGCTGCCATCCTTGGCAGTGAGCCTTGACTCTTTTACTGAGCTTCTATTCCTGTAACTCCCACCACCTCATGAGAAGTGGACACCTTCCATTGGCATGGATTTACTTTAATAATAAGGTTTTTACATTTTTTCATTTTATCTTTATTTTTATTCTGATAACAAATTTCCATATAAGTTTTTCAAAGTTATATAACCTATGTTGCCTCCCTCCCTTCTTCCCTCCCCCCTCTCAGAGTTGACAAGCCATTCGAGCTGGATTATACATGTATTATCACGCCAAACATATTTTGGTGTTATTCATTTTTGTAAGTAAATCATCTTATCAAAGCTTAGGGCTTCTTTTTTTAATAAGTTGATTTGACTTCAGTCTCTGGGGTACAATCCCCATTTCTGAGCCTCCACTTCAGACTCTGCACCCATATCTCTGATATAGCCCCAGAGCAAGGTCTCTACTCCAGTCAGTGACTCACTCTCTGGGCCTCAGCATAGACTATAGGTCAGTTCCTCCTCTGCTGCTTTAAGCTGCCATCCCTCAAATGAGGTGTCCATCTCCGGCACCGGAGATTCTTGGCCCTGATCTCCCATCCCTGACGCTGAGCTTCTATCCTCGTGCTCAGTGTCAGGCTCCAGGATTGTGATTTCACCCACCATGATCAATGAGGAGCGGGTCACCAATTCTGGATACTTAGTGCCCATCCCTGATGTGATCCCTCCGTGGTTGGCACTGAGACCATCTCCCTCCTCCAATGGATCTCCCCATTCAAAGCCAGGGGAAACAACCCCGAGCCAATCTTTCTTGTCCTGGACCTCCATTCTGTGTTTAATCCACTGTGTAATGTGGAGAAATGCTGGTCCACATATTCAGAATCTCAGGGCCAGCCTCCCCCTAACCATCCCCCACCTCCCCTTTGGTACTTAGCCCTTGCTTGTGGCTTCGCTGGCTGCACCCTCAGCACTTCCCTGCTGGGAAGTCATCTGTCTGGAAGGGCAGGATATTTCTGGGTTAATTGATTTTTCTCTGATGCCATGTCCCATCCGCTTAATGGTTATGATGAATGGAGACTGTTACAAGAATCCAGGAGCCCAGAGTCCTGGCTGTCTGACAAGCAGAGCGAGCCTAGAGGAGCTGGTGGCATAAGACGAGGTTTGCTCTGGGAAGGAGGAGAGGTTGGGGCTTGGGGGAGATCCTGAATGGGAAGGAGACTTAATGTTTGAGGAAGACAAAAGCATCCCCTTTGTCTGGGGCTCTGGGCCTTTCCAAGGGCCTTATGGGAGCTAAGCTTTGTGCTTTTCCCCGGCCATCCTTAGTCTTAAACTCGCCCCATCCAAAAACTACCTGTTGACTTGGTTACTCTCCTAGTCCAGTGATGGGCAAACTCTTTAAAGAGGGGGCCAAAGGAAAGGCAATGCTCCTCTGTCAGTCTGTTTCTAAGGCAACTCTTTCCAAGTTTCATTGTATTGTATCCCACTCATTGTATTCGTCAGATTAGGAATAATGTCCAGCAGGATAGAACATTTCAGGGGGGCGCATCTGGCCTGCAGGCCATAGTTTGGCCATCACTGTCTTGTCAATTTGTCCTTAGGTCCTGGCTGTAAGAAATGACTGACTAACTATCAATAATATGGAATTAGGTCTTAAACAGTGACACATGTAAAACCCCGTGGAATTGTGCATCAGCTAAGGGGGTTGGCGGGCTTGGGGGAGAGGGAAAGAACATGAAACATGTAACTAGGGGAAAATATTCAAAATTAAAATTAAAAAAAAAAAGAAAAAAGAAAAGAAATGACTGAGGTTAGGTTTCTATGAGCCCCATTCAATCCGAGCATTTACTCAGGGCTTTACTATACACAAAGCACCCTGGGAGGTGCTGGGTGAGCACAGACAAAACAACATACTGTCCCTTCCCTCTAGGTGTGACTTTCCACCTAGGTTCAGAGGATTTTTCGGTTTTATTTTATTTTATTTTTATTATTATTTTTAAACCCTTGTACTTCGGTGTATTGTCTCATAGGTGGAAGAGTGGTAAGGGTGGGCAATGGGGGTCAAGTGACTTGCCCAGTTTCGGTTTTATTTTTATACAAACCCTCGCCTTCTGTCTTAGAATCAATACTAAGTATCAGAAGAGGATTTGCCCAGGACCTCCTGGTTTTGGGCTGGCTCTCTATTACTGAGCCATCTAGTGCCCCTCATGGACTGTGGCTGTTCAGTCATTTTGGTGGCCTTTGACTCTTTGTGCCCCCATTGGGGGGGGTCTTCCTGGCAGACACTAGCAGGGTTTGCATCTCCTTCTGCAGCTCGTTTTACAGATGAAAAAACTGAGACAAAGAGGGTGAAGCGGCTTGTCCAGAGTCACAAACTGTGAGATTAAAAATTAATATCCAAATACACCAAGTACTATAATTTAATAAGATTTATTAATAATAACTAAAGTAAAAAGCTAGAGTAAAAAGGGAGCCAACTCAGCCGCGCTCACAGCTCACGGGAAAAAGAAGAGCGAGGATGCGGCTGACAGCAAACTTACAAACCGCACATGAAGACGAAAACGTGGGCGCGCAGGGAAAGGGCTGCTGGGAGGTGAATTCCAAGGGAACGAGATTTTCTAATTATACAATAGCCAGTGAGCCCAGATGCAGACTCAGGAAAGTGAGCCTTTCTTACTCCCGGCCCAGCACTCTATCCACTGTGCCTCCAAGCTGCCCCTGGCATACAGTAGGTTCTCAATAAACACTTCTTCACTTGGCCTCTGGACTTCCTTTAAGCCTCAATTAAAATCCCATCTTCTACAAGAAACCTTTTCCAATCCCTCTTAATTCTAATTTTTCTCTCTGTTAATTGTTCCCTATTTAACCTGTATATAGTTTGTTTTGTATTTATTTATTTGTATTTATTTGTCTCCTCCAATAGTTTATGATATGAACTCCTTGAGGGCAGACAGTCTTCTGTTGTTGTTGCTATTGTTTAATAACACTTACCTTCTGCCTTAGAATCAATACAATTTATTGGTTCTAAGGCAGAAGAGTTGTAAGGGCTAGACAATGGGGGTTAAGTGACTTGCCCAGGGTCTGAGGCCAGATTTGAACCCAGGACCTCCCATCTCTGGGCCTGACTCTCTATATCCACTGAGCTACCCAACTGCTCCCTAGAGACTGTCTTTGCCTCCTTTTGCATCCTCAGCTCTTAGCTCAGTGACTGTCAAATAATAGGTGTTTAGTAAATGTTTATTGATGGATATTGATTGACTGGCTGACCTGAAGGAGAGCGACCTGTTTCAACTTGTGTTGTGTAGGAAGATATTTGGGCAGCCTGGAAGTGTAAAAACCCCAATGTGGGGAGGGGGGCAGAATGGGGCCCAAGAGAACCCCAGCTAAGGGCTGGGGAAAAAGAGTCAAGTCAAAGTTTGAGGTCTGAAGGGCCTCAATTGCTGATGGCAATCAAGTGTGATTTATTGAATGAATACACAAGCTTATAAAGGCAAAACCCACAAGGAAACTTCCTCATGGAAATCCCAGCAACTTTCCCATAGCAAAGGTTAGCCTTGAGCCAAGGACTGCAGGCAGGGGAAATGCCGGGAGATAACCGGAACTGAGAAAGGGGAGATGCCCAGAGTGGGGTAAACATACTGTTCAGTCTGAGAAAAGATTATTGCCTTAATCAGCAACTTGTAGAGAAATGTGGAAACTGAGGGAATCAACTATTTTGTTGGTGGGAAATGTGGAAACTGAGGGAAGCCAGACCTTTGTCTTACACAGACCCTGGACCTCAGCCCCTGACATGGAAGTCCAATCAGGAGGCTGTAACAGTAATCCAGGCCAGACCCAATGAGCTTGAACTGAGTCAAGCATCACATGAACAGAGATGAAGGGGCAGCTCAGGGCCAGAGATGTTTGTAATGCAGGTAAAATCACCCACGTCTAGTAAAACAACTGGGCATAGGGAATAAGGGAGAGGGAAGAGTTGAGGGGGATGCTAAAAATATGGCGGGGTACTCAATAGGTATAGAGAAGCTTGGAGGAGGAGTGAGTTTAAGAGGGGATTATTAGAGAAGGGAGGTCCTGGGTTCAAATCCAGCCTCAGATACTTCCCAGCTGTGTGACCCTGGGCAAGTCACTTGATCCCCATTGCCCACCCTTACCACTCTTCCACCAAGGAGCCAATACGCAGAAGTTAAGGGTTTAAAAAAAGAGAGAGAGGATTATGAATTTCATTTCGGACTCCTTGAGATGAGTTGAGTTGAGTTGAGTTGAGCCTTCAGGTCATCTGGTTGGAGCTGTCCAGCAGGGAGGCGACTCTTCCATCTAACAAGCTATTAGATCATTGACCTTGGGATGCTGTAGAAAGTACACTGGTTAGGGAAGGGTTGGGGAGGGGAGTAAGGATGGGAAGAGACATGATTGCAAATCCTAGACCTGTTATTTGGTATCTGAGTGACATAGTTCAGAGGTCCTAGTTTCCAAACCTAATTCTGACACTTCTTGTGGTG
>NW_025374953.1:0-5384 GCF_016433145.1 Gracilinanus agilis
TTTTTTTTTTGGTTGATACAAGTGTATTACTAACGTTGATAGTGAGGAACAAAAGGGGAAAAGAATCTGACAGCCACCTTTGATGGACACCAGGTGGTACTGTTGACCTAGGTCAGCTTGGTTGTTTAGGCTATGTTGAGAAATCAGAATAAGAAGCAGATAATGTGCAACTGAATATTTGTATGGATAGATTTTCCAAAAAAAATGTATGTCAAGTATACTGAGGTGTATCAGAATTAAGCTTTCTGTGAGAACTAATTCATTCTTCATCTCTACCTCTCCCACCATTTCTTTTAATTTGTAAGTCCTTTTCTCCATTAGGAATTAGTAACACCCAACCACATCTTATTATATTCTGTCAAAAACCTCCTTTTATGCATGTCTATATACATATATATATGTGTGTTTATACACACACACACACACACACACATATATATATATATATATATATGAAATGTAAAATAAATTTTTGGGGGGCAGAAGCAATAAGGGTTAGGGTCCAGTTAAGTCAACCAGCCTTTTTAAAGCACCTACTATGTGCCAGTCACTGTGCTAAGTGCTTGGGATATAAAGAAGGACAAAAGAGAGTCCCTGCTCTCAAGGAGAAGATAACAACAGGATAAACTAGTGATAATTTCAGAGAGTGTGGGGATGGGACTCAGAAGAGACCTCATAGGAAAAGTGGTGTGCAAACTGAGTTTAGAATTAAAATCGGGACAAAATGTCTTTTCCTCTATGCCCTTTTATCTCCTATGGTCCAAAATGTTCTTCAGACTTATATTTAGGTTGTATAAAAAAGTTTTCAGTGTGGCATTTTGCCTCAGCTTGCCAATAACTAGCTTCAAAATCTTGGGCAAGCCCCTTTTCCATGAAAAAAGGGGGGACTATTTTAATTGCACCTTACCTTGCTATGTCCTATGTTTTTAAATTTTTCCAAAGTGTAATTTTTTTTCTCCTTGTTCCCTTTATTATTGCAATACAAAACAAAAGCTCAGAGAGGTACAGAGATGGCCCATGACCCAATCAGGTGTGTAGTGTTCTTCTGACTACAGGACCCATGCACCCTTCTAGGAGAATTACACAGAAATAGAATAGAAAAGATGCCCAGAAAGGCACCCCAGTGTGTAAAGAATTCTTTGCAAATAATTTTCTTTAGCTCAATGTTTCAATAAAGCCAATCCAGTGTAAAGAATGCCAGCAGGGTTTTCAGTGACAAGGCCCATTTTTCTCAAGGGGGTGTAATTGATGGCAGCCATGCTAGTGATGCGATTTTGTTATAAACACTTTGATTTGGCAGGGAGATTGCATTGAGTGAGACTACAAATTAGGCTTAGAATGGTTATATTCTTCCCTGGGGGAGAGAGGGGAAAGGGAAAGGAGGGAGGAGAAAATTGGACTGAAATTTCAGGAGGAGAAAAGAATAGACTACTCTAAGTTAAAGAAAAAGGTTACCAGGTGACACAGTGGATACCCAAGTTCTAATCTGGCCTCGCTTACTAGTTGTATGATCCTAGGCCAGTCACTTTACCATGTTTGCCTCAATTTCCTCATTTGTAAAATGGAGCTTGAGAAAGAAATGACCAACCATTTTAGTACCTCTGCCAACAAAACCCCAGATAGGATCAGGAGGTCTTGGATATGACTGAACAACAAAAAACTTAGTTGGAAGTGAGAGAGATATTGACCTCCATATTGGCCATTAAAGAAGCTCATCAAATGGTGAACTAGAATACCTAATGAGCAGAAGATCTTACTTAGTTCCCTTAATCAGAACAAAGATCTGGAAATACAAATACAGTGTAGGGTAATTGTACTAGCTTCTGGGACCAGAATCCTATTTCTAGTACTTCTAGTCACTTTCCATGTGACTTTGGACAAGTTATTCCATCTTTCCCTGATTCGGTTTCATTTTCTGCAAAACAAAGGAGGAGGCAGCGAGGTGGATAGAGCACCAGGCCTAGAGACAGGAGGTCCTGGGTTCAAATCTGGCCTCAGACACTTCCTAGCTGTGTGACCCTGGGCAAGTCATTTAATCCCCATTGCCTAGCCCTTCCTGCTCTTCTGCCTTGGAACCAATACACAGTATTGATTCTAAGACAGAAACTAAGGATTTAGAAACAAACAAACAAATAAACAAAGGGCTTAAAGTCGATTACCTCTTTGGTCTCTTCATTTTCTTTTGATCCCTGAACATTTGTGACTCCACAACAAGTTGAAACACTTGTGATTCTCTAGGTCTGAATGATACTCCAGGGATCCCTCCACTCTACTCTGAGTACTTATTAGCTAATGGGAATTTAAAAGTACAAATTTCCTTCCTTCTGTCATCGAGCATATTTTTGAGAAAAGTCTCTTGAAATAGGAAGGAAAACCCACTGCTCTTACAAATTGTTACTTAATATGTTCTGAATATTTTCTGGTTATTTATGCCAGTGGTCAGATGGTGTGTGTAATTGAGAGTTGGCTGTAAATATGCAATATAAAAGGAATTAGATTATCTTGAGAAGGGGTGGGGTATAGTGGAACTGAGAAATGGATTTGGAGCCAGAAAACCTGAATTTTAGTATCTTCTCTGTTTCTAGCTGAGCCTGGGCAAAATTATTTTTTCTCTGAGTCTTGATATCCCCATATGTAAGAATAAAAGCAATATTTTCACTTTTGCGCTTATGGATATAGTGGATTTATGGGTATATGGATATCCTATGAAACATGAAAGCAAAATGTGGATGGAATCTACTATCATATTTAAGGTTTTTCCTTGACTTCTTGTCTTCTTTAGTTAAGGGAGCAGTTAGATGGCATAACAGATAGACCACTGGGGCTCGAGTCAGAAAGACTCATCTTTCTGAGTTCAAGTCTGGTTTCAGACAAGATTTACTAGTTGTGTAACCTTGGGCAAGTCATTTAACTCCAGCTCAGCTCCTCATCTGTACACTGAGCTTGGAGAAGGGATGACAAACCACTCCAATATCTTTGCCAAGAAAACTTCAGATGAGATCATGAAGAGTCGGACGTGACCGAATACCACCACCACCACCACCACCACTGCATTAGTTAAGCCGCTCTATGTGATCTTTTGGAGGGGTTGGATTGAGGGCAATGAAAGAACGTCTGTGTTTGAAATATTCTAAGAATGGGGCATCTACTTGGCTTAATGGATAGTGAGCCAGGTCTGGAGATGGGAGGTCCTGGGTTTGAATCTGTCCTGAGACACTTCCTAGCCGTGTGATCCTGGGCAAGCCATTTAACCCCCATTGCCTAGCTCTTCTGCCTTGGAACAGATTTTTAATTTTGATTGTAAGGCAGAAAAGGAGGGTTAAAAAAACCATTCTGGTTACAGATGAGGCATAAGCTAGAGCCTGTAGAATAGCAGATGTGTTCCAGGTACAATTTGGGCTTCAGGTGACGAAGAGAACAAGGGAGAATAGAAAAGAGAACTCTTCTCAAAGGCAAGTGGAAAGGGACGGGCAGGATTGTGACGGTGGGTGGCGAGCAGCTGTGTCACCCAATGGTTTGTGCTAATAAACTATGAGGTTTCTGCTAGGGAGCGATGAAGTCTCCTTGCTGTACTGGGAGGCAGCTCTGGAATAATAAGGCAAAGCTGGGTGTTGGTGGTAAGGAGGGAGACAGAGGACAGTTCATGACAGTTCAGTAGGAGGTGGGAACCAAATTAGACCTTCGTGAACAGCTTGGTAGCTCATGGGGGGTGGGAGGTGGGCGAACGGTGGTACACAGGCCAGTTTGAGCCAGGAGAGGGAATGGGGAGTGCAGAAGCCACGGAATCACAGAAGTGGGGAGCTCAGAGAGATGTCAGAACACAGAATGACAAAATGGGAAGGGATTTTAGCATACAGCTCAGCGGAAGCATTTCTTAAATGGTTACCTCGTGTGCAAAGGATCGTGGGAGGCTTTGGGGTAGGAAAATATTGGCCCCTACCATCCAGACACCATGCTGGGCACGGTGCCTGGCATATAATGGGTGCTTAATAATTGCTTTGTTGAATTGAACGGAATTGACAACTGGGAGCTCTTGAATTAGGATTTCCTTCCTAAACTGCTCTGAGCTGTACTCAGTATAGACGCCATGCACCAGTAATTACCAATGTGATTACAGTTTATACTCACAGAAATCATCCCATTTGTAAAAAATAGCTTTTGTTGTGCGACTAGGCTGAAGGGTATTTTCTGTGACAATACCAGAGAGGGTTCAGAAGCTATGGGGAAAACTGGAGCCAGAGCAGAGGAGACCCAAGCCTTGGGGGGCATTAGCAAGGGAACGAGCCTGGGCTGGTGCTGGTGGGACTCACAGGACCAACTTCTTGGTCCCATCAATCCCAACAGTGCCAAGGGCATGGTTAGGGGACTGAACTTTGGGGATCCTGAATATTATGTGGGGTTGACATCATTATCCTATCATTTATAAAATATCTTAAGGCCTCTTTATAAATATTATCTTATTTTATCCTTACAAAAACCCTGGGAGGGGGGCAGGTAGATGGTTTAGTGCAGTGATGGGCAAACTATGGCCCCCTGAAATGTTCTATCTGGCCTTGACACTATTCCTAATCTGACAAATACAATAAGTAGGATACAATACAATGAAACTTTGAAAGAGTTGCCTTAGAAACAGACTGACAGATGAGCATTTCCTTTTCTTTGGCCCCCTCTTTAAAAAGTTTGCCCATCACTGTTTTAGTAGATAGATAGCCAGGTCTAGAGATGGGAGGTCCTGGATTTAAATCTGTCCTCAGACACTTCCTAGCTGTGTGACCCTGGGCCAGTCACTTAACCCCTATTATCCAGTCATTATCCCTCTTCTGCCTTGGAACTAGTACTTAGTATTTAAAAAACAACTGCTACCCTGGGAGATAAGGGCTACAATCTGGGAGAGACCTCAGACATTGCCTAGTCAAACTCCTAACTAGCAAGTATCCTCTACAACATTCTTGCAAAATGATCATCTGGGCTCTTCTCCAGGGATGAGTAACTCCAATATAGACTTCCACTGATGAATAGGGAACTCATTACCTCCCAAAGACAGTTTATTATGCTTTTGGGCAGCTCTAATTGTTTGGTGATTTTTCCTTATGTTGAGCTGAAGTTTTTCAATTTGCAGTTTTCAATCCTTGGCTGATAGTTGTGCCCTCTGGGGTCCAGCAAATCAAGTACAATCCTTCTTTGATGTGACAGCCCTTAAAATGCTTGATAGCATCTCTCTGGTCCCCCTTTACCATCAAGTCTTTTCTTCTCCAGCATCTAAACAAGGCTTTGGGCTAGGTAGTATAGTGGATAGAATACTCAATGTGCAGTCAGAAAGATGTCCTTCCTTCCATCCTTCCTCCCTCCCTCCCTTCCTTCCTCCCTCTCTCCCTCCTCCCTCC
>NW_025374954.1:0-3932 GCF_016433145.1 Gracilinanus agilis
CAAACAGTACATTTTATGCTAATAATTCTGTATTTACAGAAGAAAAAAGGCCGATGTCCTAAAAGCCCCATCAAACTCAGACCTGGAGTCATCAGCCCTACAGAGATGACATTTGGTCAAGCAACCTCTCCTGCTTTCTTCTACCCCTTATCTACCAAGTCTTTGCCCAGAAACACAATTAAAATTTTTTTTTTTAAGTTTGATTCTTCATTTTGTGCACTTCTGGGTCTACTGGCAGCTTTTTAAAAAAAAAATTAAGATTATAGGGGCTTGTGTGTGGGGTTCTGTTTTGATTCGCAGTGTTCGTTAATTTTTGTGGAGTCTTTTAAATAGGGTTTTGTTTTTGTATTTTTTTTTTTTCTGGTTTGTTTTTTAAACGTACCATTCGTTAAAATTTGACGAGAGCGTGCTGTGGCCAGACGTGTGATGGACTGCTGAAGAAGATGGAGAAAGGGAGCTCGTGGTCTGGTTTTCAGTGGAAGGAGATACGATGGTGGGTGGGGTGGAAGATTCGTAACCTGAACTGGCGGCTGGAGAAGGCTGCGATCCCTGGGAAGAGGATTCGTGGACCTGCGGAAATAAAGTATTGTTTTTAAAGATATAAAAATGTAATATTGATGGCCTCATCAGCTAGGAGACTGAGAAAGAGCTCTGTTACCTCCTCTTCTTTACCCCCCCCCCCACTTCCCTTCCTCTAAGTTGATTCCCCAGATCTACAGTAATAAGTAGGAAAGGGTATCGTTTAGGGTCCTGCAGAATCAAGCACTTCTAGGCAGGCTTCTATCTCTGCCGAGGGCATTTACTAGGATCTGGCCCCTAGGCTGGCTGGCTAGGAAGGTAAATACGATCCGGGGACAAACAAAAGAAAGAGGACCTGAGGGGTTTGGTTTGAAAAGAAAACCCCGCGGCTTCCTCCCTTAGCCACTGAGCTTGGCCATTGAATGAATACTCCAGGAAAACAGTCAAATCAGAATGAGCCCTGGGAGTGCAACTATCTTAGTGGCAAAAGGTTTCCAACTTAAATATCTATAAAATCCAGACAGCTCTACCATTAAGAAATATCTACTTCACCCTAGTAGCACCCCCCCCATCAGTTTATCTAGGAATTTAAAAAAAAAAAAAAAAAACAACTACAATTCAATGCATTCGGCCCATTCTGGCTCTCATTTTCTCATCCAATGCCCCAGACCTCTAAAAGGAACAATTTCTGGCGTTTCCTCCTTCTCTAGCTAAATCGTAGAGCTGGAACTTGTCCACAGTGACAAAAGATAACAGAGGGGGAAGAACCCACGCGATCCCGGGACTGCAAGAGTGCAGTTATTACCTTCATGTGTTTTCTGAGTGAGCTCGGATGAGTGTAGGACTTATCACACATTTTGCAGAGATAAGGTTTATCAGAAGTATGCACATGCATGTGCTTTTTGCGGTCGCTGCTATTTGCAAATCGCCTGTCACAGCCTTCGAATTCACACTTAAATGGTTTTTCACCTAGTATGAGGGGGAGGGGAAAGGATCGATTAGAAAGACTGTAACTGATTTATCAAAATAATTTTTTTTAACAAATAGAAAAATAGAAAGTAACTTTGTAACAAAAATGTTTTTCTGAGGTACATTTGGGGGGTTATCATTATTTTCTGTTTGGTTTCTGCTTCTGTTTTCTTCCTTCATTTCCTCGCAGCCTTTCTGTGGCCCTCTTTTAAAAAAGTATTTCATTTTCGGGATTTCTCTAAGTGTTTTTTTTAAATTATTATTATTATTATTCTAAGATTCCTCATCCAACCTGGAATCTTCGGCTGCTCATTAGGTTCTGGTAAATACAGAAGGTGTTGTAAATTTCTGTACGGCCCTTATTATCTAATTTTCCGATTTTATGGCTGGTTCTCGTGATGTTTTTACTCCCCTCCCCCTTCTCCCTCCCCCCACTTCCCACCCCTCCATGCGCCTAGAACACTTATTTTATAAGGCAATATCGCGAAACGTTTCTGTGATTCCTTGGACTTAGAGGTTTTGGATGCAAAGCTGACAACAGAGTTGATCTTAGCCCGAGTGAAGGACAACCAAATAACCTGAATGAATCCCACTACTCTGAGTACAGCCTGAAGAAAAAAGCACGGCCCAGCAGCACCGACCCTAGAGCCCATCAGCGTTTTTAAGAGAAGTTTAAATGTTCTCTTTCCCACTGGCCTACGGTTTATTAGAAATGACGGGTACGTTCGATTCAGAGCCGATTAACATCCCTCCCGTGCCATATGATAAAATTCACATTCATTCAAGGTTTTAACTGAACCCAGAGCCCAGTTTCTTAAGGGATCCATGAGGAAACGATCTTTTTAAGAAAATAAGTATAAGCCTAAAAAAAATTTCTCGAAGGTCTAAGACTCTTTGCGCATTTCTTCTCCCCGGCCTCATCCTTTCGCCAGTCTCCCTGTCCCCAATTTCATTAGCCTCCTCTGACAAATCCCTCCTTTGAAGAGAGAAACGTTTGGGGGCATGTGATCCCAGAAACTATTTTTTAAACTCTATTTTCTCTTTAAGACAGTCCCACACACACACACACCGGCCCTCTCGAATGCATTCAGACTGGAAAAAGAAGTAGGCATTGAACACACACTAGCTGCTCGCTTTTAATTGTATTTTCGATTTCCCCGGATCCTACTTTTAAAAATATCTCCTCTGGCCTCTTAGTAACTCTTTTCCTATATCCCCCTCACACACACACACCCACACACACACCCACACACACACACATTCCCAATCTGCCTTTGGTGCCTGCGTGCCAGGAACTTGGCCGGAGCCTTGCTCCCCGAACGGCCCTCCCAAGCATCTCAAACAAACAGGGATATTACGTGCTTGGGGTTTATGTTACTATACCTGTGTGAGTTCTTTTGTGAATCTTTAAATTCTCTGATCGGGCAAACACTTTCCCGCAGCCAGGAAAGGGACAAGGGAAGGGTTTTTCCCCCGTGTGGACTCGGATGTGGTTTACAAGTTTGTATTTGGCTTTGAAAGGTTTCCCCTCTCTCGGACACTCTTCCCAAAAGCAGATGTGATTGGACTGCTCGGGGCCGCCAACGTGCTCCACCGTGACATGAGTTACCAACTCGTGCATGGTGCTGAAAGTTTTGTTGCAGGACTTTTTGGGGTTGGACAATTGCTCGGGCTCAATCCACTTACAGATGAGTTCCTGTTTGATGGGCTGCCGCATGTAGCGAAAAAAGGCCCCCGCCCCGTGGTGGGCAGCCATGTTCATGTTCATGTGCCCGTAGCCGTGGAGTTGGGTGGAAGCGTAGTGCTCCGAGCGCGGGCTGGTGACCTGACCGTACTGATCAGGCCGCCCGTACATGTCCCCGGAGAAACCCAAGCGCATCTGCCCGTTCACCACATTGGGCGAAGCATGGCCGGCAGCCTGCTCGTGCAGCCCCGGGAAGAGAAGGTGGCCCGCGGCGTCGGTGTGCCCGTGGGGCCCGGCAAAGCCGCCCGCCGCGGCCGACGCGAAGAGGCTGTGCTGAGCGCTGGCCGCCGCCTCGCCGAAGCCCCGGTTACGGAACAGAAAGTCCCGGGTCGAGTTGAAAGCGGCACTCGAGTATGAGCTGACATGGGTTGGGTGGTGGTGGTGGCCCAGGGCGGCCGCCGCAGCGTAGCCAGGAGCCTGCGAGGTGAAGGCGGTCTGGCCGGCCGAGGCCAGCTCGTGGGTACTGGGGTTAATTTTAAAGGCTCCCATGCCGTCGGCGAAGGGGTTGATGCCCAAGCCCACCTCTCTGTCCGTCACATCGCCTGCGGAGTGGTGGCGAGACGTTCCGAAGGTAGTCACCCCGATGGCGGGATACTGGGGTCCGGCGTCCAGAAGCATCTTCGCCCTCGGCCAGCCCCAGCCTCCCCCGCCCCCCCACCCTCACCTCGCAAGGAAAAAAAAAAGGGGGGGGAGGAAGAGG